>NC_061525.1:17892500-17947500 GCF_022379125.1 Scophthalmus maximus
GTGAAATTATTCCTTATAGTTTCAGATTCAAAACAACTTTTTGTTTGTTTCATAGTGAAAGACTTTCCTGTTAAAATATGATATATGATATATGATATGTTAAGGCCAATATCTTTATTTCCTTGCATCGGAAAACAATTTCAAAGCCTAAAGCACAGAGAGGAGTAACCTCTGCAGCAAGGGCCCCAATGATTCTTGACCCAGTCTACTGAGGGAGATATGGGACATTTGTGTACTTGGCACAAGGGCTGTTCAATGGGGGGGGGGGGTCCGTCTGTATTTCACTTCCCTCGTGCAGGCCCTCTCCTTCTCACCTTTTAAATGGGCCGATCTAATAACCGTTTTAATGAGCTCAGCCGCGGACAAACGCAAGATGCATGGCCCATTGCACAATGTGAGGAGGGGAAACAAACAAACACACACACACACACACACACACACACACAACTCCACATTCCTATAGACAGGCGCATCAGTGGTCAATTTTTAAAAAAAAGAAGACAAAAAAAGAATAGATGATCGGATGAACACGTGTATCTAGAGGCCTTGGATGCTCCAGTGCCATTTCCAAATATGTCCACTGGAACTTCTCCCTCGAGTCTTTTTTTTTTCCTTAATTCCCAGATTTAAATTGACACGCTCGAGATTAGTAAACCGTCTCAAGTGGGAGATGAATCGTTACCAAAACGATCTCTAACACATTATCGAAGCCCTCTGAACACATTATACTCAAAACGGTTTTTATTGACAGACAAATATGCTCAGTGGGTCTTTAATTGGGCCTATACGCCAAGCTGCAGTTTGACTCATCAACCCCTCCCCTCCTCCTCCATCTTCTCACCGCGGGCTGCGCCCTGGACGCCCTCCTTGGCTATACTTAGTTTGGGGAAGCAAAAGCGAGTTTTGTGGCGCACCGCATTACATCTGGACGCGCGGACTAATCAGTTATTCTCCATCAATCACTCTTACGTTTACCAGCTCTCCATCGCCTCCTGCTATTACACACACCCCTCTTTCTTTCTGTCCTTTTTTTTTGTGTGTTTATCGCACGCCTGGTTGGCGAGGAGAGGCCCCCGTGCATGGCCCTTTGGACGCCACTTCTCCGGACAGGCGCGGAGGCACACACTGAACACATTGACCAGTGGAGCCCTTATGAGGGGTCTGGGACTTTAAATATTCACTGTCGACACGGTGCAGACCTGGCCGGGGGCCACGGCGGGCCCGCTCCTCCGGGGACGCACAACATTCCCCTATATAGTCTAACCTAAGAGGTATAAAATCCCCCATCTCGAAAATAATCATCTTTACACAGACGACGAATAATAATAGGCCATGGATCCCATACAACTCTCGGACTGATTCAAATGTCAGGGTTTTTTTTTTTTTTTTTAAATATGAAGAAAAGTTCGTGTAGTTTGTTGCTTGCTCGCCTTTGGGTGCGTTTATGCTCATAAATAAAATAAAAAAACTGTACTCTGAGGCACCGTTTTGTGTTTCAGAGTTGAGTCAGATCTAGAAAAAAGAGTCCAGAAAAAGCGGTTTTGTCCCTGATGATGATGATGATGATGATGATGGTGATGCGTGCCTGCGCACTTTCGCGTCACAGCCTTTTCTCAACCTTCTATACAATCACAAAATGTGGTTATGCACTGATACTTGATGTTTTATTGAACGTAAATATTAAATATTATAGCAACAAATTGTCTGTAAGGAAACTCAATTAAATAGTAACTTGCTTTGAACTGACCACATGCAACAACTTCTCCATAACAGTCTGCTTTAATTGGCACTAACTGTCCACATCATTGTAGACATGTTTGCAGCTATTACACTTTTTTGTTGCTTTTCAAAAAAAAAATGCAAATATACATTTTTAAAAAAACACCGACCACTGAACTGACTGAAGCTCTTATGAATACTATGAAAACCATGACGTGCTTTGAAAAACATTTCATGCAAACAGGCCTGGGCCATTACAGCAGTTGCTATTTCGGTTTTGGCAAAAGTGTGATCGTTTTGCAGTTTGACCCCCCTCAACATTAAAAAGTCAAAATTCAAATGAAAGGCAACACAACACACACATGTATATGTGTATATGCACAACACTGAGGAAAATATGACAACGACATGCGTCTGCATTGGGGCATATATTGATGGAAACAGCTTGAGAAGAAAAAAATATATCTTGATAATTTATTGCAGCAAATCAATGGAAGAATAGCTGTATCAATCATGCCGCATACATTATTATAGCTGGTCCAAATAACTGAATCGATTTAATGACAAGAGTGTTTCCATATTATACTTAATCAAATAAAACTCGTTGGATATTTGAAGGAATTATTTGATCCTAAATGAATTTAACAAACAAGAGTCCTTCAACAAGGCTGAGGTAAATCTGTGTAAACTGGACAATCACAGCATAAAGAAATGAAAGAAAGAAATATCACATTTTTCCCCCCTTAGAATGGCATAAAGTCAAATATAATATGATCGACACACATTAATACGAGCTGCCTCACGTAACACACAGAATCACAAAACGAGGCTCCCCTTCACGGAAACATGCACCCTGCCTGCCTATAAATCCTCGTTTTCTCTCCATCCATATTATCAATTATTTTGTTTTTCCAGATTTTCTTTTTCATCCTTGTCGCCCCCACCCCACCCCACCCCCCACCCCTGCACACCGAGGAGACCCCCGCCACCACGGCCGCCGCCGCCGCCGCAGCACCGTGCAGCGACTGCGTTACCACGGCCGGCGCACCGGGAACATGGGCACTTTTTACGCACAATACGCGACATTACACTCCAGCGCCCACTGCGTGCAACGAGCGAGTCCGGTGGCTGGGAGCGGACGCCCTGCGGAAAGTTCCTCAACTTAAAAGTTTACACTCATCTCGTGACAGCGATTTTTTTTTTTTGTCGTTCTTTCTTTCTTTCTTTCTTTCTTTCTCTTCCTTCGAGACAATATCATCATCCTCTTGTCCCGCGTGGAAGCGAAGGACCGCGGCTCCGCGGTGGAAAGGAAACCGTTAGACGCGGTGACAACAGCGACAGTACATAAGGTATGGAAGACGGCATGTTTCAAAAGGAAAGAAAAAAAGAAAAGGAAGGGATGTTGCACCTACTCGTGGCCAGCTTCCGTGCCCTGCCTTTGGACCTCATGCTGCCAGTCTCTCGGCGTGGGTTTGTTTGGATTTGGTCTTGGATCTTTTTTTTTTCTCCTCCTTTTCTGTTTTTTTCTCGGTGCCTCTCTCTTTTTTTTTTTCTTTCTTTCTCGGGGTTTTTTCTCAATCCAAACGCGCTATCTCTCCAGCATTGTCAGTCTGGGGGCACCTTCGCACATGCGCACACCGCCGCGAGGTCTGCCGGCAGCAAGTGCCAGAAAAAGTTTGGGACGATGTGTCAGTCTCGAGACTCGACCTGGTCCCGGTCGTGTTCAGGACGGGCGGGTCGCGGCGGACATGTGCCCCTGCGCGTCCACTTTCCGAATGATCAGTGCGCGAGAAAGTGGGCCACGCAGAAACAAAAGGAAAGAAAAAAGAAAAAAGAAAAGGAGAAGAAGAAAAAAAAAAAAGGAAACTCTCGACGGTGTTGGAGCCTCAGATTCACTCGCGTGTTCTTGTTCGTTTCACACGCGAGACAACGTTGTAATTGAGATGCTTCCGGTGCAGGTTGGACTTCAATCTCAGAATAAGGCCATTTGTTTTAGTCGCGTGAACCCTGACGGTGGAGCAGGGATCACTTTCTTTAGAAATGATTAATATATATAAATAAATATAAATAAACGCAAGGCTTTGTCAAGACATCAACTATAACGACCCTCATGCTCAGTCCCAGCTGTGTGCCACCTTTCTTTTCTTTTTAATGAAGTGACATTCATCAACGTTCTCTTGAATCGCAATGCCAAAATGTGTAGCCATTAAAGATGTTATATATTTTAATTGTGTTTTGACCATTACAACACTGGAATATGAATGCCCCACCCCCCCTCCCTCCCTCGCTTGGGCACCCGACTGACAGCTCTAATATGAGAGTGCCCAGTGTTTCTTTCTCTCTCTCTCTCTCTCTCTCTCTCTCTCTTTCTGTCTCCGTGTGCTGACAATTATTAATATGTTAAGTGGCTTCGCATTAATGCCCGTTTGAGACTCTTCTCTGTTGCAAGTGCGTGAATTCCATCACTTGGTAATTGCAGAAAGGTTCGATGAGGATGTTTTACTTGACTTCACTTGGAAGGAGGAAAGAGTTTTGACTAAACCTCCATGTCAGTGGGAGGAACAATGTTTGGATCAACCTTTTTCTTTTTTTCGCTCTGGATTTTTTTAGAGAAAGGCCACACTCATAACTTCATGCCACCCAAAGTCAATACAAATCACTGCATGTCTGCTCTTATCACATTTAACTTTTTATAGAGGCATATTTAGATACTGAGTCATAAGCAAAAATAAAGAGTCGGATACAAAAATGGCAAAACGTGATTTGTTACAATTCGTCTACAAAAAAAAAAATAAAAAAAAAATAAAACACAGAATTGGTCAAATCGTGTCCACGCTCATCCCACGCACTGATCTCATGATAGGCGTTTACCTGCTCGCCTCTAAATAAGAAGTGCATACGATGAAAGTAATTGGCAATTAATTAGACCCGCATGAGATCACCCTGACCTTGCGAGATGAACTCTGTGATGGGCTGTGAACTCAGGCCATCGATTCCAAAGTGTGTTGAAACGGATTGGAGTCGCGACAGCATGCGATATCGTAAAAAAAAAAAAAAGACCAGGGAGCGGATCGATGATCTAAACGTGTTATTGCACGATGCAACCTATGAGGTCCACTGCAAAGTTGTGTGTGCTTTACGCACCACGGGCCAAAACGCACTCACAGTTCGTCCTGCTTACATTTCCTTTTTCGTTTACTTCATATTCTTTTTTTTTCTTCCTTTTTCTTTTTTCAATATGTATAGTTTCACGTTCCACGTTATAGGTCACATTGCCCGGGGACACTAAGGCCGACCGAAGTATCGTGTTGCGGCTGCACTTTGCGCTCTCCCCGCCGGCTGCGCACGGAGACAACCTGCATGTGCCGCTCGGAAGGGATGAGGAGGAAGAAGAAGAGGATGAGAGAGAGAAAGGGGGGGGGGGGGGGGGTATCAACTGGTGGATGAGCTGGACAAATATATTTCAAAATCTTTTTTTGTTGTTGTTGTTGTTGTTTCAAAGAGATTTTGAGGCAAAACCGGAGCACCCGGAGGAAACCCAGACACTGACACGGGGACAGACCGATGATCACCCGAGCGTTATTAGGCGGCCCGACACCCACAGGCTGTCCATGTCCGATGGGGGGGGGGCACATTCAGGTGCACCTGTAGCTTTTTACAAGAGCGCGAACAAAGTGGTCACGACGATAACCACACTAATGGCTAGAATGACTCCGAGAGCTGCTAAAAAGCCGAGGTAGTCACACCACTGGCGGTAGGGTCCCGCCGCCAGCCGGTCGCAGTGACTCTGGATCTTGCACTGGAACGACTGGACGATTGCGTCCTGCGCGGCCGGGTGCTCCATCATCGTCAGGTACTTGAGCTGGCCCTCGAACTTGCGCACCAGGTCTTTGAGCACCGCCTTGGCCACCCGCTTCGACTCCTTCATGTTCAGACAGCACTTCTTCTTCAACGTGAGCCCGAGCAGGATCTGGGGCACCAGGCGGATGGTGTGGCCGATCAGGCTCTCCTTCCTGTACACCTCGATGGCGCCGCTTTTCTCCAGCACCCTCAGCGTCACCAGCACGACGAAGAGCTGCAGCTCCTTGTCCGCCTGGTCCGACTCGCCCGTCTTGGTCATGTGCGGGATGCCCGCGGGCAAGAGCTTTCGGATCATATCAGCCATGGCGAATGTCGCCCGTGGGGTTGTATGGTGATTGAACGTTACGCGCGGACAAAATGTTCAGTGGGAAATTTGACTAAATAAACGGACTTCCCAAGTTCTCGTTTGTCATTATGTATTATCATATTATAGGTAAATAATCTGAACTTGGGTTGTGGAATCGTACTGGACTGCAGCACTTTGATCCTTTGTACACGCCGGACGCCTTTGGTCGCACGCGTGACGCCGCCGACCCCCTTTTGATGTCATTGTGGGATAGGTGACGTCACACACACCAACACACCACACGACCCTGCGCCCGACTGACAGACAAAAATACAAATCGACAAAGTCCCGTGAGATATGACATTTTAACTTTTGCTACATAGGAATTTACATTATCTTCAGTTGAAAAACCTCACGTGGGTCAAATAAAGATATATAGAGAGGGAACATGTTGGATTATAAGGCGCGCACACACACAGACTGGTCTTCGGACATTTAAACATCTCCAGCCAACTTTTACTGCTTCTTTTACTTGTCTCGCGCGTGTGTGTGTGTGTGTGTGAGAGGGAGAGAGACAGAGAGAGAGACAGAGAGAGAGAGAGAGAGGGAGAGAGAGAGAGAGAGAGGGAGAGAGAGAGGGAGAGAGAGAGAGAGAGGGAGAGAGAGAGAGAGAGAGAGAGAGAGGGAGAGAGAGAGAGAGAGAGAGAGAGAGAGAGAGAGAGAGAGGGAGAGAGAGGCGGCGCGCTCAATTAGCCTAAATGGAAACAGTTTTCATTCACCGCAATAACTCACTCTTCACTTCGCCTCGTCTCTTCTCTTCGCCCCCATCCGCAGCTCAACCGTTTCAATACATATTTTATATCGCGACGCTGAACCCGGAGGCAGGCCGGAGCCCCCGCGCCTCGTAATTATTAGAAATTAATTGGGTTCGAGACCCGCAGTTGCGAGAATAAAACTCAAATACGCACCTCGCCCCCCCCCCCCTCACTTATGCGTTAAATTCGAAAAAAGTCAAACTTAACGTTTGCTTTCTATTTTTTTTTTTTTTTTAGAGCACAGGGATAGAGCATAGATCTTCGTGCAAACAAAATGACTTTGGTACAAAGAACAACATGGTGTGTGTGTGTGTGTGTGTGTGTGTGCGTGCGTGCGTGCGCGTGCGCGCGTGTCGTGGAGGCAGACTAAAAGTGAAAAGGAGCCTCCGGCGTAAGGAAATTACCAGGGCCCGCGTGACCTTTGCGAGAGGTAATCAATCAAGTGATCAAGAGGGATATTTATCACTGCTCTGTCCGACCGAAACCTGCGTCTCGGAACAAAATCAGAGATGCAGAAGGTTCGAAATGGAACACGAACTTGGTTACATGAACGAATTAAAGCAGACTATTCAAAAATAATAACGTTGTTTTTGTTTTTGTTTTTATAAATAAACATACGAATCTGGTCATAATCGGCAGTATCAGACAAGATATAAAATCACTAATAAAAGGCCCACTTTTTTTTTCATCTCGGCCCTTGCACATCATGGGGCCTACAGCATTTACGTTACAGGAACACGTGTTCAGTGAGTGCTGTATTTCTGTTTTACTAGCTATTATCACACCTCTCAGGCGAATGTAATATTGCAATGATTTCTTGCTTTGTAAAAATGTTACGTGCAGTGTGAGAACTTGCAACGACATACTTGGCTCAGTGCATGCTGCTGCCCCGTGCGGAGAATTATCCACGCAATCAAACGCAGCTTCCTATGTATGACCAGCTAATGCATGTAAAACATAAATAAATAAACACACACATACACACTTGTATGGAGAGAAAAAAAAACGGAATAAAGTAGGCTATGAGAGTAAGAGTAAAGAGGATACATTCATAACAACCGATTTCATCAAACGTTTCTTTTATTCGTTATATTTTATGATGTCATTATGAATTAAATGAATTAACAATGAGGGCGACCTCATGAGTAGATTTCATACAACTCAGTATGGGTCCGACTCAAGGTGAGGGGGGTCCCTAGGAGCAAACTGAAAAAAAAAATGCTGGTCGGCAAGTAAAATAAAAAAAATTGTGGTTAAAGAAGATGGATTTTTTTTTGCTCATAGCATTTATATAATGTATTAATAAAAGATAAATAAACAGGTCTATCCTGCATGCCTGATGATCTCGAGTTATTTAAGATATGTATAATTTTATGCGACGTTATTCTAGGCGATTATGTGAGGACTTCTGTCACATAAAATAAAACGATTTACACTTATTTCTTGTCAAAGCAAACTAGTGCATTTCTTTAGAATAAATGTATTCGTGCACGTGCAATATCATAATAGGGGGGAAAAGCTAATAAAAACGGGGATCACTGCATCTTCCCAAAAATGCCGACTATCAGTTTGATGGGTTTTTTTATTTGTTGGCGCTTGGATAAGATGACGCAAAATTACTATGATATATCAAATTAAAAGTCGCAAAACCAATTAAAATAGTTGTTGTAGGAAACAATTTAATTTTTTTTTTTAAAAACTAAAGATCCGCAAACATGGACATCGAAACCACATGTGCGATATGGTTCTGCAGTATTGCATGAGGCAGAGGCAAAGTGAAAAGACTACGACCTCGTTGAAAACTCTTATACCATTCCGCCCTCTAGTGGACACAATCACATCGTGTTGTAAGGAGATGGTTCAGTGACTGACGCAACGTTGAAGTATCAGCTCTTGCTGCCCTTCTGAAAAATAACAAGTAATGATAATGACACCAATTGTAGTCTTTTATATAAATATTATTTAAAATCCTGCAGTCACATTGTCTATCCCCATATCACGACTTTATAACAACCTATATAAGAATCACAGGTCAAACTGTCTGTGGGCTTGGTGTGGGTCAGGTGAATGAATTCAAAAGCAGGAGGTTACACATGACAAGTTAATGAGCTGGCCAGCCGGCCGCTGAAGTGCATTTTAACTACAGCTGCTGGACCCCGTAACCCAGCATGGGAGACAGATTACGATGCGCTCCCGAGACAATTTGTGGAAGTAGTATTGATAGGGTTGGTGTTGGCCGCGGACATATTTATCTTTGAGGAGTGCTTGATGAGAGGGGCTTACCCAGAGACATGCAATCGCCCAGACACACGCGCACACGCAACTTAAGATACAAACTCGTCCCCATCAATTTCGACTGATGTTCCCCGTGCACCAGTGTCGTCAACGAAAGGACGTGACAAGTAATCAATGGGACAGTCGATCAGGTTTATTTATCTCGGTTTCCAGTAACAGCCGACGGTGGGGATGCTTGTCAGGTTCCCGGTTGCGGGGCAATTAAAAGAACATACAGATGGATGTGGATGCTTAGGACATAGAGCGAGAACTGGTCAATAACAATGTGACAATGGCTGCAGCGCTCGAGTGCTTATAGAACACAGTTCAGTTGAACTTGAAACAGACAAGGACAAAAAAAATCAATGCTCAGTATAGATACTGACTATATAAGTTCAGAGGTTGCCCAAGAGAAGATCATGTTTAATATCATATCTCAGTCTCTCAGAGATATCTACAGTTGGGTTGTTGTTGTTTTTAACTTACCTTTCTGTAGAAACCCCAAAGAGACGCCAGAAGACGGAGTGTGTCCACAGGAAAGGGAATTCAGCAGGCGGCATCGTTTTCTCCAGACAGCAGTGACACTATAAGTATTTTTTTTTTTAAATAGGCAAAATTGCAAAATAGTCATTACCAAAAAGCACACTCGGTTGACATGTTAGTGCCACATTACCAGGTGTAAAACTGGGATGTAAACTGAAGCTTAGATTCATGTAACGTTTAAAAGTATAAAGACTTTAATCAAAACTTCTATTGTGTAGGAATAGAAAAGAAAGAAAAGAAAAAAACTTCATAGTTTCCAGAATCAGCCCACAAATCATTATCTCACAAAGGAAAGGTGAACATTTACTCCATTACTTAAGGAGGTAAATTCATTAAAAAAAATTAAACACAAAAGCTTCATAAGCAAATATCTGCAATATGTTTAGAGCTGTTTGTTGGCTGTACAGAAAGAAAGGAAAACTTCCAAAAGCAAGCAGAGATGGAACCGATCACAGCTTCCTACTGGGAAGCATGTTTCCTTATGTTTATGATCAACCTCTTGCAGTCGTCCTTAGTCATTGCCGAGATGTTGCACTGCCACATTATCATGGTGGGACACTATAGTCACCTTTAGTGTTATTGCTGTATATTCATGGTGACATTTCAGCTGAGACATACCCCATGGCCATAGGTTCACATTCATTGTCAGGGGGATTTTTTTTAATTTTTTTTTTTACTGTTTATTGTAATTGTAATATGAAAGTGGAGCAATATGTGTGAGGAGGCCTTGTAAAGCACATGATGCATGATGCATGAAAGCACAAATGAAATATACAAAAGTAGTGCGGGACAAATTAAGGGCCATTTCTGACTGCATTTGAAAACAGACAGTAAACTCTATGATGCATCCGTTTGGCTCGGAATAATTAAGAGGGCACAGATATGAGAGGCAGAATCAACGCAGAACAGGTGCACATGTGCAGCAGCAGCAGCAGCAGGACCCCCCCTAAATAATGCCGTTGATATGAGTTCAGTCTCGCTGTGTACTAACATACACTCAGTACAAAGCTCCGTTAGCCTAAATGCTTCTGTGTTTACAGCTGATACGTACATTCATTCGCTGTCGCTGGCCCGGACCGGCGCACCTGTTCGTTTGGGTTCAGTCGCTCCAATCACAAACGACTCTAATGTCACCGAATGTACAGGTGGTACTTTACAGTTCTCAACACCTTTCTCAATCAGTGGAATCGGTGAAGAAACCAGCAAACAAGCGAAATGATTTCATCACGCTCGGTCACCGAGTCGCGCTTCACCAGCTAGCTCCGACTGTAGTCCCGCGCAATTACCGGAAAGCGGCGTATAGGATTACGTCACCTAGTGATGCCGGCGACTTCCGGAAACGGAAGTTACCATTTGCTAACACTAATGATTGATACTTTAAAAGTTTACTTGCTATAAGTATCATTAAAAGCGCATGTTGGCGCTTTCCAGTTGTTCACCACTATTGTGGGCTGATTCAGAAACTTTCTAACACTCACTTTTTTACCACTTCAGTTACCGACCATACACCGCTCCCTTCGCGACCTTGGATGTATCACAAGAACTGGATACCGGACGGCCGCTTAGGATTGCAGTATCTTTCCAGTGGCCACTCGAGGTACTGCAACAAAAATCCCCTGAGGCCCAAAAAGCATTTTCCCCTTAGTCCAGCATTGTAAAAGTGTCGCATAGTACATTATAACTCTTTCTATTGTATCCTTTTTAAGTCATAGAGTTGTATTCTTTGAAAAACGTTTCCAAAGCCCAGGAAAGTCAAACTTCTCTGAGTGACGTCATCAGCGTTACGGTCATGTGTTTCGGGGACGAGGATTCTTGCTCGGTAATAGTTAATGTGGTACGATCATCACACATTTACTTGTAGCTAGCAAAAGCCCGTGGACGTTTAGTTTTATCCTTAGTTTACTGCCGTAGTACCGTATTTCATCATCTCACTGTTCATTACAATAATAATTACAGCTTCCCTGAAAGCCTACTTTGAGATATTTAGGTGGAGGTGTGAAACATTTTGGTGATTGAAATAAATGATAGTTTCAAAAAATATATGTGTTTTTCGCTGATTAAAATGTACAATTTCGAACATCCTGTATGTCGCAATAAAAACCACAATGCTGTGTCTATTCCCGCTTTGGCCACCAGTGCGTGGCGGCGCTGTCCTCAAGTCACATCTGTTTTCAGCTGGGGGTTTCTTCCTCACATTTCTTCGCGTCTTCAACTTCTCTTCTCTTCCGCGAGTCGGCTCGCCCGCGTTATTTGAATTGCGGTCAACTTCGAAAACAAACAGTGATACATTCCGTCCGGAGACAACCAACTCAAGCCTCGGACAGTTTGGATTCACCGAACAGACGAACACTGCTAGCTTGTCTTAGCCGCTAGTGGCTGCTGCTGCTCACAGTGACCGCTCCGAGGACAGACAGCGCCGCCGCCACCTGCAGCAGCGAAGCCTGGCGTCGCATCTGCACCCCCCCGGCTGGACGAGGAAGCAGTGGGGTGAGCAGGAAGCAACTCGCCAAACATCTTAAGTTAGTATGTACAGTATGCATGGAGGTAAATGGGGAGGTCAGCTGCGAGTCGAACATTGAACGGTCCCTAAATATGAGGCAACTAATCTATCATGTTTTTTGACCGGAAACACTTCGTTGATGAGGTGTTGATGTTGTTCCAGTTAATGAACCTAATGTTCCACGGACACAAAGAGCGACTGAAAAGGTCAATATAAACTTATCACCAATTGACTATATATAAACTGTTATTACATCGCGGGTGGCGCAGCCGGGTCCCGTAGTCTAGTGGTTATCACCTTCGCCCAACACATGAAAGGTCCCCGGTTCGACTCCGGGCTGGAACAGCTCTTCGCTTCTTTTTCCCTTGAGTCGTTAGGTATTTTTTTAAATTTTTTTTTATTGATTCAAATGTTGCCACAGACATACCTCTGATTTACCTTGCCTTGTTAGAGCAGGATCGTATTTTATCGGGGTCTCTGTTCATGATAATATCAACCAGCTCTGTTGGACTTAATCCACAGTAGCCTATAGTGCAACAACACACATTTACCAAGTAAACTGTTTCAACCAAGTAAGTTGCGTCGACCCACATTTTGTTGTTTCCACTGCAGTCCATCATGCAGGTAGCCTTCCTTTGGACAGGACTCGACTCCATGGGCACCAACGAACGTGGCGCACTTCTATACAACCTCCACAAGATGGCTGTATTGAGCAACATTATAAATGCAAACATCAAGTTGATTTATTTGTTTCCAAAATGATTTATGTAATCTCTTACTAGACATCCTTTCAAGGTCCTGGTCATCGGATTCACTGAGTGACGACCACGGAAATCTATGCAAGATGTATCATTGCAATAATCTTATCAGTAGCAGTTGACATTCACGAACACAGTAAAGAGTCGGGTGAGCGTTCCTTCGGAGGCTCTGTGTTTGTGTTCAATGATGTTTTGACTCATCGTTAAGCTCCACGGCGGGTATCCGTGACGATGGAAAGATAATGGTTGTATAATTTTCATTCGTTTTTATTTACAAAATTAGTAGATTTAACATACTAGTTTATCATCCACATTTGGGCCATCTTGACATGACATGATATGACATTTGTTGACATGACAAGTTGTCAGAATTGACTGAAGAAAAGTCTATCAGTCTTTATAGGCAATAAGTTATTCATAAAGGAGCATGTATTAAGCACTGCTAAAGAATCAGTTCCTGTGCAGGCTGTTCTCATTCACTTTTCGTACTTAAACATACGAAAAGTAATGCACAATTTGTATAGAACCCACGTAGTCTCACTGGGAGGCTGTGATCACGTGACCTGGTTGTAGCGTGTTATTGGGTGTCTATGAAAACAATTAGATTGAACAATTAGCGTGAATTAGATTTGTGCTCTACAGTATCAATATCAACCAATTCCTATCCTCCCATTCCTGTCTCTGTAGCTTATATCCTAATCTGCCTCATGTATTTACCAATACATTATACCATGCATCATAACACACACAAAAAAGAGAAACACACCTATCATGGATTGAATTATTTCATTCTCTATCACCTTTTCAAAGTGGATGGATGGGGGGACGTTCTCTGTGATTCGGATGAAGACACAGTGAGACTCGACAGGGCTCTGGGAATTTCAACCAGCATTTTATTCATAGTATTATATTTTATTTTTTTGACAAGTCAAAGGTTTGAGGTGCATAGTCATGAAGGGAGCATGAGCAACAAGGTCACAAACAAACACAGACAGACAGCTGAGCATTCAGAGAAAGGTTGATTACAGGTGTGTGTGTGTGTGTGTGTGTGTGTGTTGAATTTGAATGTGTTATTGTAAGCAAAATTAGGAATTTCCGAGTGTCTAGAGTTAGACACCTTAAGATAATGTGTAGATGTGAATTTCTTGGTTGGATTTCAATATGATTAAGTTTACAGCTGCTGGACGTGTAAGGAACACATCGTTGAAACGATTGAAAGTGTGGGACTGCAGTGAGATGTGGAACGGTCAGTGTCAGCCTGTGCTTATAATTCAAATCTCTTGCTAGCTAGCTAGCCATGGTCTACAAGATTAAGAGTTATAGAAGGCAGTTCGCTAGACATGTGATATAATATTGACAAACACTATGTTACAATAGTCGTTTGTACACAGTTTGGCATTGCTAAAAAATGTCGTTCACTATCTCAAAATTCTTACTGTGGAATCGATCATGTTTGTGCCAAAAATAAGAACGGATTGCTCCTATTTCCCCCCGTCGATTTATCATCCCCTTGCGTTTGGGATTGTAGTAAAAACCCGTTTGCTGAATTAAACCAACGTTCGATCAGTGGCTTGATCAATTGTTCCGTGTGGAATGTGGGAAGCAGAGAGCAGACGTCAGACTCTTGGCTTGGCAGTGCGAGCTTCAGCCGCTAAGAAATACATCAGTGATACAGAGCCGATATCATACGCAATTTAGTACTGTAATGCCATCGATACAGTGGAAGACGGTAATATGTTTTTGTGGTGTAAGTGTACAAATAGAGTTGTGGTGTCATGGTGATAGTGTTGTAACAACAGCAGACGTGAGACTCTTGGACTGGCAGTATGAGTTTCAGCTGCTCTGGCAGTAAGAGCAATACGAAGGAACCGTAGTGGTCAGTCGGAACTCCCAACACTTTTTTGTGAGAAAAATGTGACACTAACACTGAGACTGTCTGTATCTATTTAACTCTCACTGTAGACGTCGTCACCTGGGAGCAATTTGAGAAAGAATCCACGTTTGTACAAATAGTGTTGTGAATCCTTTTCCTAATAGATTTTGTGTAAACTTGTGTAAACCACATTGAATGCTGATAAAACACCCAATAGGCACTGGGATTAAATGATGTATATCTATGTTACTAGTGGTGTCATGTAAAAGCGATTGCGGTTACTATTTATGATTTATGAATGGTTTCAACTGCCACAATGAGCTTATCATTCAGTTACATACAATTATAATTCTATCCTTGGTTGTGATTGACACTGTTTTTTTTTTCATCATACAACCTGTATGGTCTGAATGAAAATACAATAAACGCCTGTTGTATGTTTCACTAGCTTCTGCTGGAGAGGATTACATGATTATATTTCTATTATAATGTGTTAGGCATTTACCACTAGGTGGCAGTCATGTTGTGTTGACTGTGATGTATTGCACCACTGCAGGGGGAGTGTTGCACAGGGCAGAGTCAGTTCTGCAGCAATCACTGCAAGCAGTTGGCTGAAATCAACTCATGTTTTCCTGGACAAGAACATGCATGTCAGAATTTACCCAGAAACAAAATGAATACTTTAAACAGTCATTCCATAACCCAGAACAATTTCATGAGAATGCGAAGGCTAGATGTATTACGCATTCGTACATTCGATCAAGTAACATTATCCTGTTTGTCACGCACATTCTGTACGTGGCCTTCATTACTCAGACACCCTCCCCCACATGCCTGCCTATATTGTTTGCTGGGCGGATTTCAATATAGTTATTTTTTTTCTTGTCAGTAGTTTCACTTCAGGGGAATAAATCCATCCCAGCAATCTCCTGAAACTGTAAAACAGGGTTAGTGGGCTTCACTCCCAAAAAATCAAATAAAATCACAGAAGACCACAGAAAGGAACAGGGACTTAAACAGTGGCCACAAATATCCACGTTATGCATCACAGTCCCCACATGAAATTTGTTGAGCCAGGTTAGTGTTAGAGGTATGGAGGAAGAAAAGTACACTAACAGACGCATCAACTCCACAGCGATGCTTTTCCTCACAGGAAGACTGTGTACTCCTTATACACATGGATGGTTAGATGAGGAAGCAAGTGTGTGTGTGTGTGTGTGTGTGTGTGTGTGTGTGCGTATCTGTGTATAGTACATCCGTTTATCCATAACATTCAGTGTTAAAACACAACAAGAATACCGTATCACGTCTAACACTGCACAGTTACAGTTACAATGTTAGGAGCTATTACAGTCTTCTGTAGCGCTCACAATAGTACATTACAAATCAGTAACTACCTAATTTCCATGAACAAAGATCAGCGCTGATCCCATTTATACCCAGCAATAAAATTCCAGAGGAAAATGCATTTCAAATGTGTTGTTTCACGCCTCTTTAGCTTCTTCATAGTATCTGTATTTTGAATGGAATCTAATTGCCTGAACCAAAATCAGGAATTAGTGTGACACACATGCTATTAAGATGGTAAATCCATACATCTGTTCAAGCCATTCATGACAACCAAAAGTCTTCTCGGTCAGAGGACAAGTTTGTTACCAATGATCCACTCCAAAGGTGAAATAGCAAACCACAAAGTGTTGAGAGCATTGCTATGGTTGAAATAATGGTTGCAACAATAACGGGATTATTACAGTACAATGCATTGATGAAAGGAAGAACAACACCGGACACTGGTTGTCTTGTATGGCATTTTCTAGGTGGTAAAATAGTATGCCGTTATATATGTGGCCCGTTCCTGAGTGAGCAATTTGAGCATGTGAATACATTTGTTGAGCACAGGGTTGATTTTTGTTTAGCTCAAACTGAATAATTTTCTGCTTGCATATAATCTATCTTCAAAATATATTTTATGTGCTTGCAAAATATTTTTTTTTTCTGTGCTCCAAATCTCAAATTGCACGCTCGGGATTGAGGCAAAATATAATGCCCATAAAATAGCAGTCAGATTTTAAAAAGGCTCTTTTGAACCCAGCAGACTTTTAAATGGCGAAACTGTTGAAATCCATCCAGTACATTTTTTCTTAGTTCTAGCTGACACAAGTTACAGGAGAGTGGTGGACCCTCTTCCACCTGAATGTTGCATCCTGGGCTCCCAAGATGATTGTGGTCGCTTTAAAGAATTACTGATGAATCAGAGTGCCAGGCCGTTCTCAGCCTTGATACAATGCTGTGGAGATAGATGTGGCTATGTGAAACTAACTGTGCTGTGATATAGTACGGTTAAACCGTACTCTCAGTTCACTCCAGATACAGGCCTCATTAAACGACTAGGTACAGATGGTCCAACATGTACACAAGACAATTATTACTATTGTACTTTCATGATTTACACATGAAAAGCCATTAGAATCTGTGTCCTCTTTTCTGAACGTTCTTTTCGCCTTCTTGATTTTTATATCTCTGGTTGCACGACTCGTTTTTGATTTCTGATTATCCACGACAGACGTGGATAATCAGAAATCGGCTGTAGAGTTTTGCTCAGTCAATGAAAGGAAGAAGTTGGAGGTGTTTTATAATGGAGCTTGAAGCAACTGGCTCTTCTTGAAACATATTCCATCTACGCTGGGAATTCAATGCCAAGTGTATAGGGGATCTGATATCGATTGGTCCGATGCAGTTAAATCTGTCTCATGTAGCTATATGAACCATAATGTCAATGCATTAGTCCAAATGAGATACATTCGTACAGTGTAGCTACACGTGAACAGTGCCTTGGACATACAGATGCTATCACAGCCAGTCCAGACACTATCTATAAAGTGCCTTGTGGCAGTTTATTGCATAACCTGGTGTCTGTCTTATTGCTTCCATTGAAAGCAAAAAAAAAAAGGGCAAATGCGCTCCAGTGCTGGAGAGCAGCAAACTAACAATTAGAAAAATAAGATCAAATCTTGCCACAGAGCTCTGTTCCAATGAGACAACACGTAGACGGTCAACGCTGACACCATTTTATGACACAATGCTGTTGTCAGGTGCACACTGGTTAAACATGTGATTAAAAAATGTCGGCTTTAGTCAACTCTCGTACTGTATATCTGACTGCGACGTCGTTGCCATGGTTTCCTGTGTGGTGCAGCCACTCTGATCAGTGGTAAAGTGCTGTGTTGTTTCTATGCAAGGCCGGTGTACTGCACTCTGTGGCTCGGTCGTGAGTACGCGCGTGTCGGCATATGTGTGTGTGTGCGCAGATGTCTGTGAGTAGCTTCCAGCTGTCACAGCTATTCAAGCTATGCAGGCGGGTGTGGTGGGTCATGTCGGCCAGCTCCGCAGAAGTGACCTCTCGTGACCGCCGGAGTCGCACAGAGAGGTTTTAGTTTCTAATGGTCTAAAGTTCACCCCTGTTGACTTCGCACAGGCTGAGAAAATTATTGTATGAAGACTCTCCTATTCACTCTTATTCTCTTCCTAAACAAGTCATTTCATTTGTTCCACTATTTAAATCTGTATTTGCTCCCACCGAACCCTTTAACACTTGCTACGTGCTCAGGGCGAAGACACCACTGCCTATCGAAAACTCACAACAAACATCCCATAGTCTTCAGGTGCAGTCACAGCAACACGTTATTTGCTAATCTGAACTGTGAACTGAGTGAAACACTGAACGTTTTGGCTTGTCGTCAAGTTCCACTGAACATGACAGTTAGCAACAGTCAGCAAAGAAAAACTTGCCTTTCATTTTTGTAATAACACTGCCACAGTGGATATTATTTTTTGTAATGAATTAAAAAATATATATATATATATATAGGCTACCTTTTGGACAGTAGTTCACATTTATTCCCTGACAGGCTCGTTACATTCTTTTTGTAGCAATCTGTCCCAGTGCTGTGCTGCCTTTATTACTGAGGCTGTATGAATTTACTTGAATTGTTCATTTATGGTTATCCGAGCTAGTTTGCATTGAAAGGGAGCCAGTCGGACTTCATTTGAAACGGAGGAAATTAAAAGAGTGAACTGGTATCCGGAGAACTGCGGATGTATGTTGCTCTTCCTACTTGCATTATATGCTGCCGATGTGACAGTTGCCAACGTCTTAAACTTTTTTGTTTGTATTTCAATTTCAAATTTGGAGGTGCCAAAAAGAAATTGGTTCTTGCATTTGTTTTTCACCCTTGCTTTCCCTCGAATATCTGCAGGTCATTACGCTAAGACAAAAATCACCCTGACCTGGTTAAAGGGGTCAGAACAGGTGTAGCAGTGTTGGGAGGGAGGTGCTCACCTGGCATTTCCTCACTTAGCTTCATTCAGGTGAGCTTGATGTGAAGGGTTGAATGGGGACCAAACAAAGACACACAGAAATGTACTGTGGTACTAGACAACACATACTTATATGACGTTATATAAAATGCGCACATGCTAAAAATGCATTGGTTATTAGTCAGAAGCAGCATGATTACGTTCATTCCTTCCTACAGGGAGCTGGGTAGGTCTGGGGATTGTCTTTCAGATGAGGGTTGTTGTCTTTTGTTTGTTTGTTTTTTTCATACATTTTCTGTGTTTTTTTATCCTCCCGCCAGCAGAGGGAGCAGAAGCATAACAGGCACCTGTGTTTCATCTAGAGCAAAACAATAAAAACCTGTGCAGAGCTGGATCCTTCTTAGTCACCCAAGAAAGCCCAGTTGTCAGCCTTTAGCGAGCCAGCGGCTGATCAAAATCTGCTGTTTGACCCTTTTAATGAACCGAGCACACCCCGACAGTGCATCGTACTGGGCCCGGCACTAAGCATGAAAGTCATATTTCAGAAATTAAGATCAGTGTTTAGACCGGGACAGTTAATTTTTTTTTAATAGTTTGGAGGTGGAAATGCATCAGCGTCATCATGTGAGCATTTTTTTTTTGTTTGCTGCTCTCCTGTTGACTGGTCAGGTTTGTTTGGGTCCAGATTGGACGACTGGAGATGACTTGGAGATGTGGACAACATTAGACCCATGAGCTCCAAATGGAGAATCGAACATGCTGCTGCTTGTCAACTTGAAATTGGTTACTGTATTTCGGCGGGGCAGTTAAATTCTGCAACTTACAAACCAACTTGAGGCTACATAAAGTATCTGCTCTTTTGCAAAGCACTTCCTCTAAAGTGATGCAGTAGTTCTTAGTAATTAGAACTTCTTTGAAAACATACCTTGAAGAGGAAGCGGTTTGGGAAAGCGTGTCTTTAAAGTTGGAAGCAAAAGCTTTATACTTGAGCCTTATCTGTGGGCTACGTGTGAGGCTCGGTGAGATAACGGAGCAGAATTTGATAGCCGATGCTGTGCGCTGTGTAGCAAGTGGGCTGCCATGGAAGTGAGGAAGTGATCCAGGCCCCCCGTGCACATTTCACACCTCCCAAATCTCAAGCATGATTTAAAAGATACATTAACATATTGTATTGGTTTAGCCACTAGTAAGATAAAACAGTCCACTGACAACAGCGTCTTCTCTGAGCGCGCGTCATTCGTCTAACGTATATACAAACATTCAGCCATACTTTGCTTTTTCCTCATGCCTTTGGCGTCCCTTTGTTGTCACCTTTGGCTCCCGTGAGTCCATTTTCTGTGTTGTCGTTCCCTGAGGAGCTCACCAGGCACTCTTTACTGCAGGGGGCAGAGAAAGCAAAGCATAAGATGTTAGAATTTTGCCTGGCTGAAAATGTTTATGTACTCTCTTGATTCTTTCACTTTTCAAGTAATATTTCCATGGTTCGATGTACTTATTGATTTGGAGTAAAGCATCTTCTAAATGCATCTTCTAAATGAATGTAATGTAACAAATTAACTGTCTTCTTGCAGCATAACATTAATCTTGTCTATATCTATTCAGTTAGGATAACCCATTTACATAGAAACACACATGAAGGACATTATTTCATCACAATTTTTTTTTAAATACAAAAAGTATTATTACAATTTTTCAGGTCACAAGTACTTGCAGTTATATATTTGGTAACATTTTATTTTAAATTGCTGTCTACAATCAAATATATTCTTTCCTTTTCTTAATTTAGCCCCTACCACAGTCAATGCTATACTCACTTCTTCTCATCATCCTTCAGCAGGAAGTGAACAACCAAGGCCTTTATCACCATGACAAAGATAACTAAGCCGATGACTCCACCCACCACGGAGACAATGATGGTTGTCAAAGTATTGTCAATCTCCCTCACTGAAGAGGAATAGAGGGAGAGATGTTGTGAGGGAGAAAGACAAGGACAGGGAGATGATGTAAAACAATTCAGAGAAAGAGTAGCACAGTATAGAAACACCTCTCGTCTAAGGAGCCCAAGCACGATCATGGTGTGGAGTTATAGATACAGTTATTTCTGTAGCAGGTGTGTGTGTGTGCATCTGTCACATACTTTGGTCCACCACTATGAGAGTGATGACAGCGCTGTGGTTGCGGTTCTTCTCCTTCCGGTTCCGGGCGAAGCAGATGTATTCCCCTTGGTCTTCAAATGTGATGTTCCACAGCAGGATGGAGATGTTGTTCTTCTTCGAGGAGCCGACAAAGTCCACGCGATCATGGTAAACACTGACCCGGGGCTCCACGCCCTCCATGGGGATCGTTGCGTCACATAACTGCGCGCACGCACACACACACACACACACACACACACACACACACACACACACACACACGTTTGTACATGGATATACGTGGAGATTGACAATGTTGTGGAATTTTCTACAGAAAATTACAGAGACCGGAGATAGGTAGACTATGTTGGGACGCGATACACTGTGAACCTGTTGATCTGTGTAGCGAACTGGACGTCTCCTCAATATTGAGCTCTGGTGATAAATACTATTGCTCAAGACATCCACGTTGGTGTTTGTGTGTGTGCGCACCCATGTGCTTGTCCATGTTTGTACGTTGTACCTTCATCATGGTTCCATTGTCATTGTAGTGCCAGTTGAAGTAGAGGTCTTTGATGCCAATACAGGAGGCGTAGGTGCAGGGCAGCAGGACCGTGGAGCCGTTCATTGCTTCGATTGAGGACACTTTACCTGTCAACACCTCCAGTCCACCAACGCTCCACACACCTGACGCAAGAGAGAAAGGAAATGGTGGACAGGAATGAATAGAAAGGAAGAGAAATTGTTGCTTTTGAATAAAAACAAACAAATAGAAAGAAAGAAAAACACACATACAGTCGAGTAAAAGACAATCACGGTGTCGAATGCATTTTCAAAATCTTAACACCTTCAGCCATAGAAACAATGTGGCTTCACTTGCTACTGTTTCACACTGCACTTAGTATTTACAGAGGCAGTCAAGTACAAGGACAAAACAAAAGCTGTGGTATATTTATACTTTAAATAAAATGTATGCTGTTTTCAAGACACAACAAATCAAGTGCAAATAAATAAATATATATATATATATATATATATATATATATATATATATATATATATATATATATATATATATATAATCTATGCAAATGCAGTCATTTCCTTTTCAAATCTTCCTACTCTGTCTGTGATGCTGCTGGCACCGTACTTCGGGCTCAGAGAGAGAATCGAGTCTTTCTGCTGCTGCAGTTATATGATCAAAATACTGCGCAACATATAATGACCTAATTTTTCCAACATTCTGTTTCTAGAAAAGCCAGCCTCTCATTGAGGACCAAACAAGGATTCTGTTTGACTATTTGACTCCCCCGCTGCCTACTCATGCCCCTTTGTGCCGCGCCATAGTAATTGCACACTGCCATTGATTGTGGAGAAAGCTGAGGGAGAATGTGGAAAACATGTTGCTGAAAATAGATTGTCGCTGGATTTCTTTTCTTTTTTTTTTTTACAAAAGCCTCCTTTAAATGTGGTAAAAAAAAAACCAAATGTGACATTTACAACATCACATAAATCATGAGTCACGAATCCCAAATGTGCTAGAAATGTGATAACCTGCCCTCTGCTGGCCTTGACTTGAACAACCTGAACACAGGTATTGACTCGGGACTCGTGGTTCAACCGAAATATTACTCAGTAATCAGGTACAAGTAATTCTTTTGTCGTCGTCCCCCCAAAGTGTTTTTTGGGGTGAGGGGGTCAAGTTTGAAATGTATCAGTCATTTTACTATTATTTTAGCTCATTTATTAATTCATCTAAGTGCGTTCACCTCTCCTCTGTGCACAATGGATGACCAGACTGTCGAACATATACACAGAAGCATGAATCAGATGTTGAGACTTTGGTTTCTGGCTGAGAACGACTTACAGACACTGACTGATCTATGTCAAATGTAAGTTATCCATAATATCCCAAATCACAACAAAAAAAAATGCAGCTTATTAATCTATATTGCTTGTGTCCTGTGATATTGCGTTATGCAAAGCAGAAAACACCCAGTGAGTCTTTTGGTTTCCAAACAGGCAGTGTCATCTTGTATTGGTATCTGGGTCCTGCTGGGTGGATGATGCTGGTTTTGCAATGGGACAGCTGGTGTGGTTCCCAGACTGTTGCTCCGGTGTCTCTCACACTCTTGGGGCCTATTTATAAACGCTCGCGTCCACGGTGACCTGCTCAGGATCGTGTTGCACTTGGATATGGTGCAAAAAGCATCAGGCTACAAGTGCGGCCGCCTGTGTGTTTGTGAAGGACTCGCATATATTAGAGAATGTCGCGCAACCTGCTTTCCCGTTATGTAAAGACATCGGTGAAACGGTGGAATCCCTCCAGTCCCTCTTGGATGAAATCACTGTTTACTGTGAAACGCTCCGGACGCACTGTGATCAGTTGTTGTCACTGGAGCTGCAACAGTTAATCGATTGATCGATTAGTAATCGACTACTTAATCAATCGCCACTTATTTTGATAATCGATTAATCGGTTCAAGAAAAAAAACATTTCTGGAATTTTGCCATTTTATGGACCAAACAACTTATCGATTAATCTAGAAAGTAATCGACAGATTAATCGATTATGAAAATAGTACTATAGTCCATTAAAGACAAAAATGATTTGGATATATAGCCATAAAAAAAGTTCATTCTCACTCAACTTTAATGAGAATACACTGTATATCTAGCTTTTCATGTTTTTCGCATTAATTCACCAAAACAGTTTTTAGGGGTAAATGTCAAGTTGATGTTGATAAAAATATATATCAGTGTGTTTTTTTCCTCGCTTCAGTTTTCCGAACTTCTCCTCAGTATCTACCGTTCGCCTCATCTTCTATAATCCGATATTTTTAACTCTCCTCTGTAATCGTCTTGACTTATCTTCTCTACCTTTAGAGGCAACTCAGGTCATCTGGGTCTGGCTTGTTCTTTC
Source organism: Scophthalmus maximus (assembly GCF_022379125.1). Lineage (NCBI taxonomy): Eukaryota > Metazoa > Chordata > Actinopteri > Pleuronectiformes > Scophthalmidae > Scophthalmus > Scophthalmus maximus. The sequence goes on from NC_061525.1 coordinate 17,916,505, forward strand.
CGGTTTTGCTCTCTTTTAATGGACTGCACGTCTCTCTGTCTCGCTGCAGTTTCCCTCAATCTTTCATGTCTTACTTGCTCTCAGAACTTGTTCCGCAGGGACGCTACAAACTTTAGGAGAGTAAAGACGTGAGGAGCCACTGTGTATGTTTGTGTGTTTTAGTCTACAGAGTTGAAATGTTTCTGTAGCCGGCTGCAGGTTGGGATCGTTCGCCTTCGAAACTATGAGCAAAGTACAATAATGAACTTTTACCCTCGATGCATAATAAGTGGCTCAATGCCAGGAGGGAGATCTTCCCCTCTGACATGCGTATACGCACGCTGCAAGCATGATGAACATATCTGAGAGGAGCGCCAAGCTCCCATGCCTAGAAATAGATTCTACACCTCCCTCGTTTTACATCTGTTCTCTCTACTATCCCTCTTCTCTCTGCCCCTTTCTAACTCTTCTCCACTCTTCTTCCACCTTTACAGTTTGTCCTGGCAAACCCCCTTAGATTCAGTGTGTGTGCGTGTGCGTGTGTGTGCGTGTGCGTGTGCGTGTGTGTGCGTGCGTGTGTGTGTGTGTGTGTGTGTGTATGTACATGAGTAATAGGCTAGATTGCCTGATATTTTTAGCTCCACTATCAAATATCTCTATGTCCCATGGGAAACATCGATAAAGGAATCACTGATGGGAGAAAAGGCAACTGACTGTGTTTGTGTGTGTGTGTGTGTGTGTGTGTGTGTGTGTCTCTCTCTCTCTCTCTCTCTCTCTCTCTCTCTCTCTCTCTCTCTCTCTCTCGCTCTCTCTCCTTGGCTGACTGTCAAGGTGAGAGTTTTTTTTTTCTTTTTTTAAGTAGGCCACCGCATGAAGGGTTAATGTATTTCTGAGTTGAACCCATAGAGAACTGACCGAGGACACTATTACCTCTATGAGCGAGGGTTAGACGGATAGACAGACAGAGGGAGGGAGAGAAGAATGGGGGAAGGAGATGAAATGGGGCAGGAGTAATGTGTCGGGAAGTGATGGAGTGGGTCACTAGGGAAGAAGAGAGGGATGGATTGGGAGAGGTGAGGGAAGTGAGTTGTCCCCTCTGAGGTGAATGAGTGACAGCAGGGCAGGGAATTTCAACAGCAGCTAAGTGACTCAATCAACGGAGCTGTGGCTGTTGTAGGGGGGTGGAGGTCACGTTTACACTGCATGTACACTTATGGATTTACACTCGTGTAATATGATAGACACAAACATAGAAACGCATGTGGTGTAATTACCACATGTAAATGCCAGCTACTGATAAAATTGTAACCTGAGTTATAACCTGACAGCAAGCTACTGTCCTGTTACACTGCTTGGATCAATTGGAACAAGAACTCTAGTGTTAAGTCGTAGAAAAGGCAGAACTTCCGGAGTAATTATCCTCAGATTTTCCGTGTATTCTCCTTTCACTCCACGTCAGGTTTTAAATGGGACTTTTTGCAGATGTTGCTGCAATGTTTTAGCAAATGAAGAGAAACGGTTGTGTGGTTCCATACAGGCCTGATATAACAGATGTGTAATGAGCATAGAATATAATAATAATAAGATCAGAGCAGAATTCAGTTGGAAAATAAGCAGTGATGTTAAGTCGGGCTGCAACTAAAAGATTCTTTTCATAATCGATAAATCTGAAAAAAAAAGTACTCTGTACTAGTTTAGTCAAATGTATTTAGAAGACCAATAAAAAAAAAGATAAGTGAATTATGATATTTGATTGACAGTATATGGGATGATCCACACTGGTACCTGGTTTGTTGTTGGAGAAAAATGTTCAGATCTAGAGTTCTGCATCGGACCAAACCCAGATTTTGTCTATTTTGTATTTGTAATATCTTCAAGGCCTCATTTGGCTGGCTAGACTGACAATCAATCCATGCTACCTCAAAGGGCTGTGACATTGTTTGTCATATTTTTCAAGCTGACACTATTTGTCTCATTGTTGAAAAAAATAGTGCTTTATCTTTTTGTATGTGACAATTTATTAACTGACATTTCAAGAAAAGTACTACTGACATTTCCAGCACAATGGATTTGCCCATCCTCAATAAACCCTCATGTCAAAATGTTACTGGTAAAATGGCCCCAAAAAATGACAAGAGACAAAATTATTGTCTTTATAAACGGCCTCATGCCCACACCTTGTATGTATTTCAGGCTGCTGAATAAATATTTTACGGTCATATTTCGTCATATGGTTATCATTAACGTTTAATCCTTAAAAAGCAAACAGATTTTTTAATCAAGTGACCTTGGTATGTGTGGTTCTTGAAAAGGACTCATTACTCTTGTTAAGTGCAATAACTAACTGTGCAATATTTATATTTGGTCTCCATGTGCAACTATTGCTACTGATCTGTATATAGTATTGATATACCTTTTTTTTATTTAATGTTATTTTTTTGTTAAATTTTGTACATACTAACCCTTTTTTGTAAATTTCTATATATATTCTTCTGTCCACTTTGCTGCTATAATACCCAAATTTCCCCATTGTGGGACAAATAAAGGTATATCTTATCTTATCTTATTTAGACCGTATATTGACCGTATAAATCATTATCATTTGTTACGCTGTTTTTATTTATTGGTTGGACATCATAAACAACTTGAATTTTACTGTTACTGGCAACATGTTTTGGGGGGGAAAGTGAAAGAAAGAGCATAAGATAGTTTTTTTTTATCATTATTATTTGAAATATCTCAATATGATGCAGTTCTCTCTTCACACACCCATTGATCTTGTTTTTGGTGCCATAAAGCTCAGCCGTGAACTGTGCTGCGCTTCGAATCAACTGAGCTAAAGGAGGGAATGTTGACGTGGGGGCACTATTGGGAGCTACAACAAACTCAGGCAGAGTATCCACACATACGCACACACATATGTGGATTGTAGCTATAATACATATATTTTTTCCGTGTACTCCTGAGCCAAAACTTTTCCTGGATTTATTGGTTATTTTTGCTTTTAATCTTTCTGTTGAAAGTGCCACCTCATTAGGTGTGTCCACGAAGAGACTTTTAACTAATCTATCATTCAGCGCAGCAACCAGAACATGTCCAAGTTTAGAGGAGAAGGGTTGTGCGTTATTGACCTTGATGCCCTCAGTACAGCAACAAGTAAACATCAGCCGTGACATCATACATTTTAGCCTCAGGTGTGGAAAGGAAGACGAGGGAGGGCAGCATTCGTTGGCTTGGAGTAATGGATTAAAAGGGTAGGGATTTATTGTGACAGCAGCAAAACACCCACTCAGACTGACGCCGAAGAACAGAGCTGCCACAAGGGGAGCCAAAGAGGAAGGCGTAGAGGGCATAGAGGCAAGTTTAAATGTATAAACAATTCGACCAAACAACACAAGCTGGCGTGAAATCTTTTCACAGAGGGATAGGAGTGCAATGTTCTGGTGTCATTTTCTGATGTATGACACAGCGAGGAGTGACAGGGTAGCTAAAGGTACAGGCGGAGGTATAACTCACCGAGCAGCAGTGCAACTGCCAGACCAGCATGAAGTAGATCCCCTGATGTCCGTCGTCCAGAGACACTCAAACCGGTGCTGTCCACCGACGCCATGACACCCCCTGTCTGTCAGTCAGTCAGTCAGTGGTCTTGTCTGACTCAGATATTTCTACACTGGGTGTCCTTGTCAGTCCGTCCGTCCCTCCGTCTGCTGGTCCGCTCGGCCTGAGCTGTGTCTCGATCTATGCGAATATGCCCATGTGTTTCCCTCACTTGTCTCTGGAGCACGGCGGGACACTGAGCATTGCAGCTGAAGGCAGGGTCTGAAGTCCTGCTCCCGGTCCCTCCCTCTTCTCTCCTCCTCTGCACTCTGTCCCAGGAATGAGCAGAGCGAGGAAGTGCGAAGAGAGGAGGATAAATTCCTTCAGGGAGCTATATCGCCCCGTCCAGTTGTCCCCCTGCACTGCACCCCCAGCAGCCCGGGGAGGCAGCGGAAGAAGACGGACTGAAGAATGCAGCAGAGTGCGGGCTTTTCTGTGTCCCTGCCTCCCTCCCTTCCGTTCCTCCGTCGCTGTCTCAGTGATTATCCAGCAAGGCAGAGTGTGAGTGTGAAAGGCAGAGCAGTATAGCGGCGTAGCAGTGCAGTGTCAGACAGCTCCAATGCAGCAGCAGCGAGGGAAGCAGGCTGGCCAACAAACCCCACAGGGGGAGACATAGGCTGGAGGGGGGGGTGGGGGGAGGACGAGCACCCGAGAGGCACGGGGAGCGATGCTGGAGCAGAGCCAGCAGCCAGGCAGAAAAGCAGGGAGCGCGTGTCTCTCCGGTCGGCACAGTGAGGAAGGAGTGAGAGAGGTACTGCAGAGGTAGTGATGAACAGAGAGCGTGGGAGGGGAGGGGATAGAGTGGAAATGGGAGTGTGTGTGTGTGTGTGTGTGTGTGCGTGTGCGTGTGCGTGCGCTGCCACATGCACACACACACACACACACACACACACACACACACACACATATGCACCCAGCACAGTACGGCTGAGTCAGCCTTACTCAAGAGGGTCTCCGAGTCGGTACGAAGGCGGGATGTGTTTAACCCCTGCCGCATGACGCGGCTGCAGCTCAAGTTTCTAGAAAACCAGAAACCGGTCGTCTCACAACTTGACAAATCCAGTTCGTCACATCAGACCTTTTTTTTCTTCTTTTTTTTCTTTTTATGATATCTTTCTGTTATTTCAACGTAGGCGGCAAAGGTGGTGTGGTGTTTAGCACTGTCGCCTCACAGCAAGACTGCTTCTGGTGTATGCGTGGGTTCCCCCCAGGTACTCCGGCTTCCTCCCACTGTCCAAACACATGGGGATTGGGGTTTGGTTAATTGGAGAATGTTGTGAATGGTTGTTTGTCTCTGTATGTTGGCCCTGCGATACACTGTCCCCTGTCCAGGGTGTCCCCCGCCTCTCGCCCAATGTCAGCTGGGATTGGCTAAGCGCTATAGATAATGGATCCATCGGTACATCAGATCTACACGATGAGCAAAGGCGACTCCACTGCAGAAGACGTCCATAACATATTCTTCACTCAACGCACGTGGTGGTGACCTGTTACAGGGCGTCACACACTCCCCTTAAGAAACTGGTCCTTGCTCTCACACGGGGGCGGCGATGTGTCCTTCACACAGCATTACAAAACATGGCAACCGCCAGAACCTTACACAATTATAGCGCACCTTCCATCAATCTCAGCTCAGCCTTGGACACAGCCCCCTGGCAGTGAAGGATCGCCAAAGTCCACAACCCCAACGTGCAGCCCGACCTCGTTCGCAGGATTCATGACTTCCCGAGCAATCGGGCTGACACATTAACAGTGTCATCACCGATATCGGAGGCGCACAGGGTCACGTCCCAGGTGAATCTCTGCGTGCGACCAGCACAACGTCATATTCCACTCAGCGGCATAACGACAAGTAATGGTAACAGCATTAAAAACAAGGGCGTTCGCGTCCACGTCATTTCAGGATCTTTGCCTGATAAACTTTAGTGAGGTAACTGCAAAAAATATTTTAAAAAACACGCTGTGGAATATTATAGAACTCAACCTCTTGGCCTGTTCACAGTAGAGCACTCGTACACAAAGTCACCACAGGTCTCTGGAGACCTTATGATGCCTGTGACGGCAGCCGATATTACACCACTGAGAGCAACATAATTCTCTTTTATTCTGTCATATCCTATTCTATTTATTCTTTGGTGCGTTTCTTTTTACTATGCGACACCTAATTCCTTTCCTAAACTGACACTACACATTTCTGTGATGACGTGGCGTCCCGCAGATACAGCACGTGTGATGGTTTGGCATCACTCTACTCTCCCAGGGGGTTTTGGCACGTTGTAGGTTGTAGCTTATTCTGTGATAATCTAACAGCCATACCTTGTGTGTGGTTGTTTTTTTTTACTGTGTTCCCAACTTTTTTCCCAGTACAATAATTTCTGTATCATTGTGCATCTTAAGTTTCATAAATTGAAATGCATTTGAAGAATAACATTTATTTTACTGACAAATATACAAATATGTATATTATGTATTGTGTCTAACTCATGTTACACCCCTTACCACTTTGCAGTTCTCATATGTACATGCATATTTATGCTTTAAAAAAACCCTGTTATTTTCCATACTGACATGATGGATGATTGACCTCTACACACACACACACACACACACACACACACACACACACACACACACACACACCAGGTGATCTGTCTCTTGGCATTTAATGTAATGTCCAAGTTCAAGTGGGGGGGTGGTGATAGATAGTGAGATACATGTGGTACCTTAATGCAGCAAGTTACATTTAGATGAATATGAAGATGGATAACTATAAGTAAATACATGCATTCACACATACAAACATGTATATAAAGAAGGGTAGAATAAGATGCGCACACAGAGGAATTTGTACACATTCATATGCACACCAAATATATGTGTGTGTATATATATATATATATTTATTGTCACGTGAGCAGGCACACACACACACACACACACACACACACACACACACACACCTGGCTCTGGACAGGGTGACCTTGGAGGCTGTGTATCGAAGGAAGGCCGAGCAAAAGAGGACATTACACTGATGAGGGGATAGGAGCATGTGGGTGAGGGGGAAAAGAAAGCATATCAGAGGTTAGAGTGGATCGGAGAAGGGTGGGGGCACGACAGGAGGAAGGACACGAGAGATGGCAGGAGGCACAGGAGGGAGGTGAGATGAGAGGCGGAGGGAGGGAGGGAGGGAGGGAGGATCTGTTTCTGGGACGGCCAAGGCAGTGAAATGCTGCAGTCGAACCAAGGAACCAGTCCGACCACAGCTAACTGCACACTCCGTCTCTCTCCTCGTACCTCCATCTTCTCCCACCCACCACTTTTGCCTCCCACTCTGATTAACCTTCCTCTCACCCCTCACTGCGACCTTCTCTATCCCTCCTCCTCCCCCATCCTTTCCCCCTCTCTCTCTCTCTCTCTCTTTTTGCACCAGCCGATGAGTGAGCAGATTTCAGAAAGCATCCCGAGTGGAGGGGTGGGCCTCTCTCTCTACCTCTGCGTTTCAGCATTCCTTCTTCTTCTTCTTCATCTGGTCGCGTTGATCTTGCTGTCTTTACATTTTCTTTTTTTTTTGTTGTTGCTTTTTGGATGTTGCATGCTTGTACAGGTAACTCTGTTCTCTTTTTGTCAGTCCGTCCTTCCATCTGTCAGTGGGGAGCAGGGACCATGAAAAGGTGAGTGCTGTCTAAAGTTAAGAGCTGAACTGCAGTACACATACACACAAACACACACACACACACACACAGAGACACAGAGAGACACACACACGCACACACATAGGTAAGGCAACTCATGCAGAACATGCAACTGGACTCAGTGTAGGTTTTATATGTAGGTTTTATATTCGTGGTTTGTTGCTTCATATTCTGTGTTGTGCAGCCTTGTGATTCGAAGTTGGGTGTTAAGAAGGTGTTTCTAACCTGGTGAGAATTTTCATAACTTGTCTTGGTGCAGAACATCTTTAACTATGGGGGGGAAATGCATTGTGATGTCTGCGGGCCGTGTGTGTACATATGTGTGTGTGTGTGTGCGCAGTGGAACTGATCCAAGCATATCACTAATATGTGTTGTTTCACTGGCTTCATATTTCCACAACAACCTTTCATTTGATTTTTCAAAAGACACAACTGTTAACTGCCTGTGTAGTGGGTTTCGACCTTGTGATAGACGGCGGATTATATGCCCTGGTGATCAATCGTGAACGGGGTATAAGCAGGAGATGATAATGGATGGTAGGAGCAAAAATAAAGCACAGGAAGAAAGTGATATTTTCCTAAATGGTCTTTATTTAAAATACATAATGTAATGGCAGGTGCTTTTTAGAGGCAGAACAGTGCAAGAATTAGTTTGGTGTCCACTAACATTTAAAAGTTACACAAGAGCAACTATTCAGGGCAAAACTTATAATCAGAGGTGATATACAATGACAGATCTGTCTAGTACATGATTTTTTATTGTATCTGTTTGAAAAATAGAGCAGCTACTATTTACAGTGATGAACACAACTTAATAATGCCGACAAAAACCTTCTCGGCGAACGCTGCACCAAAATGTTCCCCAAATGTTGGCGTGTCATCGCCGTGTAGGTATAATCCGAAAAACCCTGCGCCACTCAAGCATGCACGAACACACACAGACAGAAGTGTCCCAGGCAAACGTGACAGAATTGGGGCCCTCCCAACCACACTTCTATCTTCAGTTACAAGAATTCTCTCACTCATTTAAAAAAAAAAATCTGCATTTGATACATCAGGAAATCACACACTAAATCACTTGCAATTTGGTTAAACGTATATTATAAAATTACATTATAAAAACAAAACATAGCAATACCCTAATTCATGTAACAGGTCTAAAAATAGACATGTGCTCAGTTTATTTTAACCAAGATTTTTCCCAGCCACCGTATTTGGGGCCACTAACTCCAATAGCTACTTTGACACAGTGAGCCAGCTGGAGACATCACAGGTCGCACGGAGACATCACTGTCCATGACTCAGCTGGCCTGTAACAGTTAAAACATCATAAGACATTCAGAGATTAACAAAGCTCACATGCTCTTACATGTTATACTGACATTAAATAGTGGTCCAGTATTTTTTTAATAGAATAAACATATATGTTTTTTAACATTCAAAGTGCTCCAACCGAATAAATGATCAAGTACACTACCGACACATTTCCGCTTCAACCATACAATCCCCACGCCATTTTCTGTTACCACAGCCACACATTCCAGTTTACCATCTCGATATGGTTATTTTTACATGTAATCCTCATTTCCATTATATTCACATGCTCTCCGTTAAGATTAGAACAGGTGTCAAATGTGTTAATGTGCAAAATAATATCAAAATACAATTTTTAAACACCACTGTTGAGTTTAAAATGTTTCAAAATCTCTATAAAACGTCTGCAGTCGAACTCAGGTTGTCAATAGAGTAAAAAGATTTAGGTGGTCATTCTTTTCTTGATTTGAAATATGTAGGATTTAGTTGTTGATTGATAAGATTCAACCACCTCCTGTTAAATATCAGAGTGCAACCAATAACCTCTGACACTCAAATGACACATGCAAGCAAAAAGTATATATGTGAATGCATGTATCAAAATGAAATCAAAAGTCAAATCAGGTAGCATTATATTGAAACCTGATTTTTTTGTATTTTCTTTCTCATACTACATTTTTTTTCTTCTTTTTGGTATGCACATGCAGTCATGGCAGTATAGTACATTGTACATGCTTAATTTGCCTAAATAAAAAATATATAAATATTGTATATATTTTGTTCAGGTGGACAACTACACGACTATGTAGTTAGACTCTGATTGAACCAAATGTTTTTTGGTGAACTGTTCCGTCAGTCATCAATAAAAACCTTATATTTTTCCTAAATTACCATCTTCAGTGGGACTGAACTCCTATCTGTGTGATATGGGTCATGGTAACCTACCCAGTCACTATGTAGGTCTCTGATTAGGCAACCTTTATTCAATTATACCATAAATATTAATAACAAGCTGACACAAACAAGTCTTATGTGATAGTGGGTGCAATGCAATGTGAGTTTTTCACTTTTAAATTCCGTTGATATGTTTTTGACTTAATGCAGTCAACACAGATTTGGGTATGCTGATTTAGTATTAGTATTAAATCACTTTTTTTAATTGCAAGTGATATGAAGCGGTTTGAAAACATCACCTCCTCACACGTTAATCAGTGCAGTTACTACTTTGTGTCACTGAGAAAACGTGCCACTAGTACACTAAAACATACATTTTGCACGTGAACAAAAAGTAAATAAAAACAAACATAAGATGAAGGCAGAACAAGAGATTGTTGGAAATCATGTTGCTCCATCTGTCCTTTTCCCACAGTAGACATATTGGTACGTCATAGTAGAAAAAGCAGGGGTTTAAATAAATATTGAAATGAATACTGGCTAAATTCCATTAAGCTGCTTCGGGCTCTGGGCGACGGTATTGACCATTCTGGCTCAGTCACACTGGCTACGTTTGAATTAATCACCTTGTTCATTTTAGTCACTTATAAAAATTAAATTCAAATTTTTGTGTTACCACTGATGAAGTTAACTTTTTCAAAATAAGACACCAATCTTGTTTATGAAGAATTTTTTTAGACTATTTGTCAGCTCCACAAAGATTCACAAATGTATATGAATTTGTGTGTAATTTCAATGGGGGAAAGAGCTCCTATAAAGAGAGAATAGCTCATCACTCCTCAATTAGAACACATGCAATATAAAATGAATGTAACTATAAATATATGGTCAATAAATGATATGGTTTATTTGGAGGGATGGGGGGCACAGGGGAAAGAGATGGGGATTTGACTGTTATTATCACCATCACTATTTTTTATTGTAATTTTATAAAAATCCATTTAAAGTGTTTATTAAAAACCCAACCAGTCAGAAAAAGGGGTCAATATAGTGCAGTGTTGAAAATTGGCAGTGATGTTGGACACAACTAGTGTCATGATTTGGTGGCACACTTTGATAGAACAGAGCAGGCGTTGATGTAATAAGCAGATTATGTGTTTGTGCCTTTGCTTTTCCTTTTATGACGAATCACTATGCAGGGCGACAGTTTTTTTGCTAGAAAAAACCTCCAACTGTTTGAGGAATGTTTGCGAATGCTCTCTGGCTCAGACACAAGCTGACGCCATTGAGACATGTAGACATCATTAGGCAAAACGGAATGACATACTATCTGCATCTATATTAAGACATGGAACCCATACACAAAGTTGAGAGACCTGGCTTTAAGGCAATGAATTCACAGTACGTTGGACTAAAACACTTCTCCCCGAAACAAAATCCCAAATCTTCACTGCGGCTGCTGTGAGACAGTGGAGCAAACCTCACGGATTCCCATCACAAGCACACACGCACACACATACGCGCACACACACACACACACACACACACACACACACACACACTACATCTGCTCTGCAGTGTGAGAGGCTTTTAACTTCCATCACAAATTAAACTCAACCACTTTGAAATTATTAATAGTTAATTAAAAATTAATTTCAGGCAGTGAACAGTTTTTGTCCAAAAGCCCTGGGCTGAATATGAGATCGCATCCTATAAAATCATGAGAGCCAGAATATGATGGTGTGATTTGGTGAAATTTATACGATTACATAATTTCAGGTCATGCCGGCCAGCCCCATCCTGTCATATAGTGTGCTATGAACATACAATTGGTTATCATGACACATAGATGTTGACTTGTAGCTATGAATAAAGTAATATGTGTTTCGCAGTTAAGTTGAAGAAAAGTGTTCCCTTGCTGTTTTCAAAGACAAAAACACTCTCTCTCTCACACACACACACAAACACACACACTGGACAATGACTCAAGCAGTGGTTACTATAGATCTTCAGGAAGGGAGAGCATGTCTGAAAGAAAAGAGATAATGATGACATTTTAGAACCAGGTTCAGGTTCCATTTGCTACAGGTGCAATTCATAATGTAGCATGCAACACATGGATATATATAAATGTCTTTGTGTTTTGTTTGAATTTGGCTGGTACTTTGATATTAATCTTAGTTCTATTCCATGCTTCTCTCCCCATACCATACTGTCCAGGACAGACTAAGATCTTTAATAGACATTGGTGTTCATGATAGTCAAAAACACTAATCCAGATTGGTCGAGCATGAACAGGTATTTACCAGAGGAGGTGTCGGGGGGAGAGCTCTACAGTCAGCAGGTTCATGCAGGTGACCCAGCTATGGATGTCTATGAATATACAGGAGGAGGTGCCCGACAACATGACAGCAGGTTAGCTATGAGTCAATTGAGAGAGATGGTTTGACTATAACTAATCCAGTTATAGGGCAGACGGAGTTATGGAAGGTGAGGTGCATCAGCCATAGACACGGTGATGGCATTATCATAATCACCAGTGGAATATGGTGTATATACTGATTTTTACTACAGTAAAAATCAGTATATACTGGTGTCATCTGACACAACTAAAATGACATATGCCAGTGGGGACAGTAGCTGCATCCTAATAGGTTTACCATTAATCATTCACATATGCACACTTAAACAAAAGTGGAATATCATCCACTACTATCTCATCGTGGTGCTGCTGGTAGCGTCTGATTGAGGATAAAGGATGTCATGGTGAAGTGGCTTACTTGGTTCCCTCCTCTGCAACACCCTCTGCCTCAAGTTTCCCCTCCTCCTCCATCTTCTCCTCCGAAATCAGTTCCTGCTTCTGGTGCCGACGGAGGCACTTCAACACGACCATGGAAAGGATCAGCAGAGCCAATGCTCCGCCCACCGACGCCCCGATAGCCACTGCAATGGTCGAGTCTCTTGGAGCGGGAACTGAGGAGAAGGAGGGGAGAGGACAGGGTTGTATAGGCCGGGTGAAGACGAGTGCAGTGCCGATTAAACAGAGTGGAAGGAGAGAAAGTGCTGCTGAGTTAGCCTGCGTCCAGTGTGAGTATGTGCGTGCGTGCGTTTGAGAGAGATGCTGAGGGATTTGAGTTCAACCTCTCGATGGTCATTAATAAGTTAACACCTGACTCGGCACCGGTCGGTCCTCACAGTTCAGGAAACACTGTACACACAGTCACACATAAGGCATGTTATATGATGACGTATCAGTAATGTAAATGCAAATTATTTATGAGCCAAAACCGATATTGCCTGACATGGGGAAAAATGGGTGCTCACTTGGTACCCTTGTCTGATTTAGACTGAAAGAACAGGATACTTCATGTCACGGCTTTTGAACGGTTACTTGTTGGCACTGTGAAGGACTCTACTATTGGATTTGTTTGTTTTACTTCTTCTCCGTCTGTCTCTTGTGTGATCCGCCCTAATGGGTTTCGCCTGTGCCCAATCATCCCTGCCTCCCTATTCTGTATCCAGGCTACATACATACATACTACTATGTTCGTTTTAAAATGGCCTTTTAAAACGAAAACCCACGCAGACGTACGTTTTAGCTCCATGGGTGGATTCAGAAAGTCCTTCCTATCGCCTTTTCCGAACCACCTTTCCTCATCCTCGATGGAAATCATCATGAGGTCAAGGAAAGTATAAAGGAGGATTCAGAGGACTAAGAGAATCCAACTCCTTGCACTTAATACTACTACAACTACGTAGTTATGCAGCGGCGGATGTCATTGACGCGCGTCTGCCGTGGTAAATCTACACATTTCCGAAGATGCACTGCAAAAATTGGAATTGAAATTAAAACAGTGATACAGGCTACAAAAAGTGAAACGAAAAGGTTGTCACATTGAGAATGTTTGCTCACGCTCCTGTCCACTCACACGTATCCACACGACCACCGTGTGGCGTGACATGGAAGTGTTTAATGGCCAGCGGCAACTTACATGGTGACTTGCATTCCTTCTCAGTCACATTCATACGCTTCTTCTTCTACTTCAGATGTAATCGTTAAAGTTCGTGCATGGCGCGCCACGTTAAATACTGCTGCCGCAGTGAATTGTGGGGCGTCTATCTCTGCTCTTCTTTCGCATAGGAAGGTCCAGCTTACCCTATAAGAATTACAATGTGCACTGAGCATGTGCGCACCAGTGAAAACAGGAAACGGAACGTCTACTCCACAGTTGGTTGCTTAGTGAAAAAAAAAAAAATACTACTGATGATGGTAAACCTCAGTGGGGAAGAGTAAGAGCTTCTTTCAGACTAAACCAGGGGCGAGCAGCATTTCCAAGCTTCCCTGTTTTAGGTGCTCAACACTCCCCAGTCTTCTTTGTCAGTTCGTCTGTTCACTTCCCCTGTTTATTCCAACATGTTTTTTGAAGCCAGAGAGAGTTATTTATACCTGACTTTCTTCGTGTCTGCCAACCTTCAAACAGAGTCTGTAAGCCTATTTGATGAAATATTCTTTCCTGCACCACTTGCCCGGTACCTGTGAACTGCTCTCAACAGGGAAGTTTCCTACAAATGAAAAGATTTCACACAGCAAAATTCACCCAACACTAGACACCCAATGCAAAGTTGTTGTTTTTCCCTTGGCAGTGCTCTCTCCCTCAGAAATGCACATCCCGACTTTAGCGCCCCGTAGCACATGGAGGTCCCCAACTTATTTGAGGCGAGGGTGCATCTTAAAGGGCAACGGTTACAGAGAATGACAGTTCTTCAGGAGGTGGCGTCGGGGTCTTACGTTCAGTGACAACATCGAGCTGTATGACACCATGTCCGTGGATGCGGTCGGGGGGATTTATCACATAGCAGTTGTAGTACCCCACATCCCCCATCTGGACATCTGATAGGGTGATTGACATGTCATTCTTATCCATGTTCCCAGCAAACATGACCCGCTCTCCAAACCTGTTTGATGCGCTGTTTGAACGCAGGGGCAGTATTCCTTTTTTCTTATAGAAAGCCATAAACTAGAGAGAGAGAGAGAGAGAGTTAATGAATTACTGGCGAAGAGATTTAGGATGTAGGTGCCCCAAGTATTTGGAGTTCTTAGGCATGCAAATGCAAGCTGCTTTACCATTTCCTGTGTGTCGTTGAGTGTTTCTTGGTAGGTCCAGTTCATGGAAAACTTGGTCACATCCATCTTGTAGCAGGAAGTGAATGTGCAGGGGATTTTGATAGTTGTTCCATTCAGTGCATTTACGTGATTGGGCACGAGCACGTCCATGCTTGCACAACCTATTAACAAAAACAACAATGGTGACAAAACCTGTACCAACAACAACAACGACGAAATGCATGAGTGGTAAGGATTACAACAAATCTGTTACTGATACATGTTCACATCTTCGGTTTGTGATTTATGAAACAAACTTAGCAGTGCAATCACTCAGCGGTTCAACTTGTCAATATGTAGTGGTGAAATATTTATACTTTCACATATGATATGCCTTTTCTAATTTCACAAAACCGATTTAAATGTGTCCCGCAAAGTGACTTGTAGATGAAGCGACACCCCTGCTAAGTACATGGAAGTCTTTTCAAGGCAGCATGTTTGTTTTAATCTGTATAAATCTACAGTTTGAGCCTATATGTCACAGATGGATTTGCATTGATGAAACTATGATGAAACCGGGGAATGATAACTTTTGGCAGTGGGATCATGGCATAAACTAAATTTGGCCCGATGGAATCAGTTGAATTAAGTGCAATAAGTGAATGTCACTTAAAGGGGCAGTAATCGGTTCTGCACCAACAACACTGTCAACATCACTTGTCGACACCTCAAGAGACGTGCTAGCGGGTGGTGCTGCAACGCCGCTGATTTGCGCTTCGTTCTCCGTTACCCGAGGACCCGAGTTCGTGGCCCGGCCGGAGCAGGATAGTCACAACAACAACAAAATCGCTTACTGCCCCTTTAAGGAGTATGTTTTAATGTATTGTTTGAAGTGTACTCATGGTTATTGCTCTGCAGTTGAAGATTTGGCAGTATAGCATATTCCTCGATTTGGAACACACGGAGTAGCTCTTGCACAATTGTAGATGGAAACATTTTGAATTGGTGCATAGTCTACTCCACGAAGCCACTTAATTAAGTATTCCAAAATTTGAGTCAAAAGCATAAACCCGTATATAATGAAATGAAAGTATTGTTCAGTTTCTCCGTTTGCGCCGCTCCTTTAGCGTTAGGTCTCAACATGGGCTTACACTCCCCAGACTCTGCCTCTCTGTCTGTCTGTGTGTGTGTGTGTGTGTGTGTGTGTGTGTGTGTGTGTGTGTGTGTGTGTGTGTGTGTGTGTGTGTGTGTGTGTGTGTGTGTGTGTGTGTGTGTGTGTGTGTGTGTGTGTGTGTGTGTGTGTGTGTGTGTGTGTGTGTGTGTGTGTGTGTGTGTGTGTGTGTGTGTGTGTGTGTGTGTGTGTGTGATGGGACTCTGCACCATTCTCTCCTCTGCAGTCGGGTGTTTCCGGCTCCCTTCCCACTGCTGCTGCACCACTTCACAGGCCTGCCTGCCTCGCTGCACCACAAACACACACACACACACACACATACGCATACGCACGCACGCACACACCTCCCACTAGGTGTGTAATGTCAGCAGTGAGCTAAGCATGTCAATGTCGTCCATACAAACTGACCTTCCTTTACACGCAGCTAACACTGTCACATTCAGCCCCCATTTCACACACACACACACACACACACACACTTGCGTGCGCGCGCCTGTGCTACTTTAAGCCGATATGCGATGTGAGAAACAGTTTGATTCAGGCTCTTGTTCCTGATGACTCAGCAGTCCTGTGGCTGGTGAGAAAGAGCCAGATGCAGAGACGGAGGGAGACGGAGGGAGACGGACTTGTAACAGATGAAATACTGCAGTGAAGCGGCGTCACGCGACTCCTCCCTCCCTCTGCCCCTCCCTCTTTCCTCTCCCATCTTTGGCCACCTCTCTTGCCAGCTCTCGTAGTACCTCTTTGTATCTGTCCCCTGGAAAACCCCCCTCAGAATGAGTTTTACCGTTTCTCCCCGTCCACGATCTGCGGCATCCTGCGCATTTCCTTCTCTTACGCCGCTTTGCTTTCCCTCCATTGTTCCGCTCTCTCACAAGGTCAATGCAGAAAAAGAAGGTAAAACGTAGGCAGGCGATTTACATCATCTCTCACTGCCCTCCCCATTCTTCTTTTTCTAACTCTGCTTGGCCACTTACTGAGTAAATGAAGGCGAGTACAGACCGACAGATGACACAGCCAAGGACCAAACGGATCTAGAGAGAATCGACATTCTGTTTTTATTGTCATTAGAATAGGAATTCTATTTTCCAATTGGTTTTTAAACAAACCCTATGTTATATGCCTCTGCAACCACTCAAGTTGCCGTTGACATCAAATCTGTCCCGACTCTTGATATATCCAGTAAAAACTCAAATCAGCAAATTAATTTAGGAGTTATGGCCCAAAACGTGTTTGGTGAGGTGACCTTGACCTTTGACTATCTAAAGCAAAAAATCAGTGCATCCTTTGATTCCAAGTGAATGTTTTGTGTCTGTTTGAGCCAAAGTGATAGAGAGATATCGCATTGCGCAAGAATTAGACGGACGTGTGTGCGCGCGTGCTTGTTCTATGGAGGATATTCCCCAATCCTCAATGATTACCCAGGAAAGTTTCCATGCACATGATAGTCGTAACAGCAGTCTTCTAGCGAAGCTCCATGACTAACACAGCCCAATCCAATTAGACATCTGTGAGCGTTTGGTTGGACAAGGCTTTTGCGAGCAAGAGTCCACCGAGGACCGACTTGACAAAACCTGACGCCATCTCGTGACGGTCTGTTCTGAAAGTGATTTAAAGCCGTATTAAGGGCAAAGAAAAGGCCTGCGGCTAAGTATTTAGAGGATGTCCCAAAACGATCATTTACTAGGATTAAGAGTTGTGAAATCCCTCATGGAGACAGCACACGCTTGTTTTGCCTGGATTTAAAGGTCGCGGGTTCTGAGTGGTCTGATGGTATGAATGCTGGTCTTGAGTGGGTTGACACTGCAGGGTTATCAAATGGAGGAGGGTGCTGAGCAAAACTATATGGCATCCTTCTATGTGTGTGTAGCCAAAGCCACTGGCTGCTGCCGAAGAAAGTCATATCAAGTAAGAAACGGAATACTTGATATTGGTACCATGTCGTGTCCTGTTGGCCTTAGCTCTGGTGCCCCCTGCTTTGGAGAAAGTCACACTGCATTCTGCTCAACGCTGCATCCCCAAGTGCCAGAAGCAGGGACCTGAGATTCATGGAGGAGTTTAAGGACTCATGTAGGATGGAAAACAGTACTGGGCCTGTCGCGTGTTTGTGTGATACATCACTGTAATATGATTGTTAAGTGAACACCACTAGAAATAGAAGAAAACAAAAGTACAGTACCACACACACGGAGGCATTATCCAGAACGCTGACCTTGTTTATAGACATGCTCATTCTCTTTTCAAAAATCTCCTGTATAATTATTACTGAACATCCCAAACAACAAGGGACATATTGACCAGACCGGGTAAGAGTTGAACATAACTCCTCTCCCCTTTGGTCCTTCACTCTTATAATCCATAATTGAGAGTTGTGTCGACTTATTGTCGAGTCACAAAGTCTGGCTGCTCTAAGACACCGGTGCATTTGAACCGTGCAGAGAGCACTTACAGGGTTTGAGTGGCATCTATAGTAGATGCACAAATAGATACACAGATATACATTAAGGTGCACTAAGGCTTTAAGAGAAACACTGGTTCAATTAGCCTCTGAAAAAAATTACTAATTCACTCTGACGTATTAGGAAAGATTTGGCTTATAGCTCTGTGCTTGAAAGGGAGGATACAAGAATGCTGGAGACAAGTACAAAAGACATTACAAATGTGTATTTTCTGGTCATATAAATATCTTTGTGATATTTGGAAATTACATAACATTTACTGCAACTTTATCAATATCTGCCTTTATTGATAACATGACAACAAACACTTGGTGTCCGCTCTCTCACAACACTTTGGCACAATGTAACTTTTTATTTTTTGGGGGTTGGGGGTGTGTTTCCTGCGACGCCAGTTGATCCACTGTTGGCGAGGGTATGGCAAACTAGGATTCATATTTTCTGGATAAATTATGAATGACATATGTTGCAGTTCAGATGATAATGACTGTGACAAACACTACGTTGGGACACAAACCTAAACAAAATGGTGGCTTGTATCCAAAATGCTTGACGATGCTGCGTGACCCAATGTGGGGTCTATTTCCTGTGAAGGAAAAGGCCCTGCTGGGATTCGAACCCAGGATCTCCTGTTTACCACAGCGCCCTTGGCCCCCTATCAATCTACGGAGGTGTCAGACGTCCGACCCCCGACCCCTGGTCAGAGATACAAGTTATCACGTAGGTGCAATTTAGAATTTTGATTCCTCATAGAAAAAAGATTCTTGTTCCGTTAACATTTTCACTCAACTATGGTCATTTGGTGCCTATGTACTACTAATGCCATGCCAGGGCTGCACTTCAGCCTTTATGAAGTCCATGCATTTACAGGACATGTCTTCCTTTGGTCAGCGTGCTGCTGCCCTCTAGTGCTTTTCTCTTGTAACTGTGGAAGACATATGGGCAGAAGGAGCGTTGCCGGGAAACCGCAGCCGACGTGAACGTCCATGGGAATACTACACTGCTGTGCTGCTAGCCTGGGCTACAACCGGCGATCCTCTGAAAGACGGTGTGAGGCAAATGAGAAAAACAAAGGTATATATATTAACTGTATTATACTACTGAAATTACCAGAGTACTTTCCCATCTAAAATTAAAAAAGGAGCTTACACACAGGTAAGCAAGACTGGATGAATGTTTTTAGCATTTCTTTTAACACAAGGCCACATCCTGTTGGAAAAGAAAGAAAGAAAGAAAGGAAGAAGCAGCAACTGAAGGTTAGTAGTATCTCCATGCAACAAGCTCGCCCAGCAACAGTCTGGGTAACTATACTTTACATTTTTATGGATAGGTCCAAAAAGAGCAAAGGGTGGTGACACCGCCGACAGAGACACTGGTGTGAGCGCTCCACATTTGCTGTGACGAGAAGGCAAGTTGACCATTTGGGAACTTCAGCCTCCTTCAATTGCCTTTTATATATTTGAAAATGCAGGCCAAATATTTGTACACATACAAGGAACGTGACTCCGGTTGTACACGGCAACGCGCTTTCTCACAAGTTCAGCTTGGAACGAAGGCAGCAATAAAACAAAGAAAGAAGGAATCAACTAAATCAGATAACGGGTAGAAGAATAATGAAATAAGAATGGCGGATGCTCCAGACGAGCGCCGGCTTCCCGCCGAGGCCCGTCCGGTCATTGTCAGTCTGAGCAGGGGTCTCTGTGTGGTCTGATCAGATGTGGGTCACACACACCAGAACCAGTGTGGGCTGCACGCCCCTCTGCTTCACGCATGCCTACATCGACTGTCACAGATGACCACAAGCGCAGGGGCCTATAAATATACAGTATCGCGCACTGTCAGCAGCTCATTAGAGGCCTATTCCCTCACCGCGCCGAGCCCCAGGGCCCCCGCCGGAGCGACCGGGCCAATATTTAGTTTCATACGGTGCATCACGGTCCAGTTCTGAAATGGGCCTTGATGGACAACAGGCCACTCGTTGAGCTGTCAAAAGGAGCCAAATAGAGAGGCGTGGGGTGGGATGGGGGGGGGGCCTCACAGAAACCAGTGCATCCAGAGGGTCATGGAGGAGAGCCATGAGGTTGGAAGAGATGGTCTGATCAACAATTAACCGCCATCATCTACCATTGCACCCATTATCGCCCCCTCTCTCTTCACACACACACACACACTCATCCATCCATCCATCCATCCATCCTCACCGTCTCTCTCTCTCTCTCTCTCTCAGGAACAAGAGGTGGTGTCGTGTGCGAGGGAATCGGCCCTCATCGAGCTGTCGACGAGCGGGCATCAGAGCATCGATCGTTTTCTGGGGTTTTTTTCTTCTGTCTGTTGCACATGTTATTTGTCGTTGCATTGGTTCGGTTCCTTACCGGAGAGCGAGAGCAGCAGCGCGGCGCTCAGCAGCTGGACGCCGGAGCTCCTCCACATCTTCTCTCCTCCTCGCTTCAATGATAAAGAAAATACAAAAACAAAAAAAACAATACTGCAGGATACAAATCAATGTGTAGCGACGAAAGGCGGCTGCGAGTCAGCAATTTAAAAACAAACAACAACAAAAAAGGTCCGTTTATATATTTTTGTTGGGAGGTTTGTCGAGGCGAGACGCGGCTGGCGCTGTCTTGACGGCGGTTGATCTCGTGGTTGTCGGGCCGCTGCACGAGGAGGGAGGGCGGCGCAGGGCGGCGCAGGGAGCCGAAGGGGGCCGAAGGGGGCCGACCCCTCGACTGTCGACTACACCGACGGGCTCTAGTGAATGACGACTAGTAACTGGGCTGTCGTCTGGTCCTTACAGTGTCACAAAAAAGGAACCAGAACATAGTCACATTTTGGCCTTTTTTGAACCCAATTTATCGATTATCAAAATAGTTGACGATTCATTAAGTGGTCGAAATAATCTAGACCGCCTCAGATGACAGCAATAGACAGATTGAAGTGGAAAGTTGAATAAAATGAGTGTAAAAAAACATAGAAAAAGAAATAAATGTGCGGTGTAGTTCTGTAAGTGACACTGGGGACACAGGGCCCCAGTGGATGTGTCTCTAAAGGACCTCAGGAATAATCTAGACCGCCTCAGATGACAGCAATAGACAGATTGAAGTGGAAAGTTGAATAAAATGAGTGTAAAAAAACATAGAAAAAGAAATAAATGTGCGGTGTAGTTCTGTAAGTGACACTGGGGACACAGGGCCCCAGTGGATGTGTCTCTAAAGGACCTCAGGACAAGTCTAGACGTTCTCTACCGCACTTTATTTAGCTATTTTTCTGTCATTATGTGCATATTATGTGCTATAATGCATTGCTATGGTTAATTTGTCATCTTAGCTCCATGTGCCAGAGCCGTCACAGTCACCGACAAAAACCCACAAGAGATTTGGGAAAAACGAGTTACACAGCGCTCTTCACTCATATCATCAAATCACCTAGAGCTGCAACAGTTAATCCATTAATCCATTAATAATCGACTATTTTCAACTATTTTGACAATCGATTAATCGGTTCAAGAAGTTTTTATGGGAAAAAAAGTCCAAATTCTATGATTTCAGCTTCTTTAATGTGAATATTTTCTGTTTAATTTGCTCCTCTATGACAGTAAACTAAATATCTTTGGTTTGTGGATGAAACAAAACATGATGTCGGGGTGCGGAGGAACACGATCAACATTTTTCACCATTTTCTGACATTTCATGGACCAAACAACCATTCGATCAATCGACAATGAAAATAATCATTAGTTGCAGCCCTAAAACCAGTGAATGGACGGATACAGACTACTGTTTTTAATGTGTCAGTCTTGTGAATGTACATGTGACTCCAGATGACAGGAATATTCATATTCAGAGCAAATGGGTGCAGAAGCTGTTGTATATTGGAGCGCCAAAATAGGCATAAGTATCAGGGGAAATATACTGTAATACATGTATTGCATCGGTGAGGAGACCCTACAGAGAGGAAACAGGCTGCCGTGCAGACAAACAAAGCATTAAGCGGGGACCATCTCAAACTCCCTCCTTGAATCCATTCCTCCCTCCGCCCCTTGCTGGGTGTGAGTCACAAGGAGAGGATACTGGGAAATGAAAGAGGCAGCCATCGCCTCCCAGTTCCTTTTGCGAGGAGGGGATGCAAACACACGTGTGGTGAGAAAAAAGGGGGTGAGGAGATGGGATAGGAGCAGAGAAGCCTCAATATTCCTCTGAGCGGACTAATAATCTCTGCTTTCAGGAGGAAAAAAAAGGGGGGGGGGGGCATCAGTAGAGTGGAAGGGGGAGAGGAGATTACAGCAAATGCTAAAACAGGAAGTGAGGGGAAGTAATTATCAGGCAAGTGGGACGTAGAAGAGTGGTTTGAAGACATCAAGCCCCTCGGAGAGGGGGAGAGGTATAGATGGTGTGTGTTGTGGTCAAAACGTGCCTACAGCAGTACGGTCATACTGATATGAAATATCCCTGCAACAAATAGTTCTTATGCTGTGGAACTACTGCTCTCAGCTTCTGTATTTCACATTTTATTGTGTAGGATTTAGTGGCTTCTAGTGGTAAATGTGCATATTGCAACCAACTGAATTCCACCACTCAGCGTGGAGAGAGGGCCTTTTTGTACTCGACATTACAAAACCCAACCCAACCACTGAAGATGAACATTGAACCACTGAAGATGAACATTGAACCACTGACATTTGAAATCTAAAAAAAACCCACAACTAACGCTCATTAGAGCGGAGCAGATCATTACAATACCAGCGGGCTCGTTCCCTTCCTCCGTGTCCGCCTCTCTCTCTCCCCTGTCTTTCAGCAGAGCGAAGAGGGCTCCTTTGTTGCTAGGCAGCAGGGATCCTGTAGAAGAGTGCATCCCACTGACTGTCGTCGGTTTCGGTGCAGACAGTCAGAGGTGAGAGGTCTGACTCGCATGTGCTCGGAAAAAGTGCTGGGATGAACTCGGTCTGTGTGTACAGGTCGGCACATTTAAAATGCCTTTAAATTGAATTCCTCATTGAAAAGCATTGAGCTGATTTCCTGATTTTGCTAATTGTTTTAATTGTCTCTCTAACGATTTGTCTCCTTTTAAGGAGTCACAGATTAATTAGAGTTTTCAGCAGATTGTGAATATTTTTTCTAGAGCCCGACCAATATGGATTTCTGGGGGCCGATATCGATATTTGGGAGTACAAGTTTCCCGATACCGATACATCGGCGGATATATATATAAATTTACTTTTTTTTTAAATTATTATTATTTCTTTTTTAAAGTCCATACTGGTTAGAAAATGTTACCAGATTTTTAAAAGACATAACCAACCACACGTATTCTTTCCAGTCATCTACATCCCATATTGCCACAGCACTAAAAGTCTGAATTTCACCTACGGGGATCAATAAAGGTTCATCAGATCTTATTTTACAGATAGAATGTATATGTGTTCATTGAACATTAACCTTGAACTCCAATTGCCAGCGCCTGATCCTGTATTTTTGAAATGTCACACCCTGTCCTATAAAGGTGTCACAGAACATGCCCGGATTCATCAGTGGTATTATGCACAATTTGTTGGTTGTTTGAGCAAAAATTCAACTTGGAAAAGTTCGAAGTTTTCACAACGACGCTTCCCCAAAACACTGTCTCTGAATTCAAAATCCTCCGCTCTGTAAAGACAACAGGACATGTGAAAGGGACGGATGTAACGGCCATGTTGCACCACAGTTCTTTACAGTGTTGAATAAAAACACAATTCTTTGCTTAAAGTTTAATATTGCTTTTTTAAATTATTGCCACCACATTTGCTCTTTACTCATGTCCTGCATACAACCTTTAGACTGAAGGACTTCAGTCCTTCAGTGTCTAAAGGTATCACTCCTCTTTTTAGATTTCTGATAATTCTTCTTTTTTTCTTTCTGTCCATGTCAGTCAAACGGTTTCAGGACGTAGAGCAATGATGAAGAGCGGGAGAACCAAGGATGTAATTTAGTTCAACATGAGCATTAAATGGATACGTACAGTATCAATTGGTTTTATTGACTGTGTTCCTTTATTCTGCAT
Organism: Scophthalmus maximus; assembly: GCF_022379125.1. Classification (NCBI taxonomy): domain Eukaryota; kingdom Metazoa; phylum Chordata; class Actinopteri; order Pleuronectiformes; family Scophthalmidae; genus Scophthalmus; species Scophthalmus maximus. The sequence goes on from NC_061525.1 coordinate 17,940,745, forward strand.
GAGTTAACACAGTTATCATAAATGGATAATGTTGGATTTTGTAATATCAGACTAAAATACACCACATTGTCAGTAAAGATTAAAAAAAAAAGAGAAATACATGTATTTCTCACTGGATCCAGAAGAGGGCGCTGTGACTCCACGCTTCACACAACAACGTCATCCTTTATTTCATTATTCATTTGACTTCTCTGGACAGACTCTTACTCCGCACGTTTGCTCTAGCATCAGCATCCTCATTCAGCCAAAGATAAAATGCCGCTGCAATTAAAACTTGGTCTTGGTTGGTTTTCCCTTAAGAATTCATTTTTACTATTTCATTTTAAATTGGACACATTAGAGGGGACATGTTCTTGTGATAACGAACCCGAGGTATGTCAAGTGTAGACTCTTTGAGACGGACAGGGGTCCACATTTCTGAACAAATATATGCCCAGAATGACTATTTTGAGACATTTACCTATCTATTTAAAGCAAACCCATGACTGAGGCTGGTACATGACACATACATGCAAAGTAATGAAGAGTATTTCAGTAAATTCTCCCCTGAATAAAATCCTCACCTGCAGAAACTCCGCTCAATACGATACCGACGAACTTGCTCTGGCTGCTTGGCTGCCTCCCCCCCCCCCCCCCCCCCCCCCCACGTGTTTCTCCCATAGCACCTCTCCAATGCAATTATTGTTTCAGTAATAACAGGCAATAAGAGGTAGCTGATATCGCACGGCTAAGATATTCTTTGTTCCAACAAATTAGTCTCATATAATTCACATATATCATAAGATAGAGGCAAAGAAGAAAAGAAAAGCTACACTTAAGCCTTTATACAGCTTGTGTGATACTGGTTTATTTTTACTAGGATGCACTGTTCATTTTTCATAACCACGTAACCTGTCGTGCCTTCCTGTCACGGGTGAGGGAGGTGGGGGTTGTCTGTGTGCCGTCACTGATGATGATCTATGAGAATACCCTTCAACAATCCAGTAGAACGAGTTATTAAGACGGAAGCCTGCAATCAATACGATACAGTCACTATTTATGTCCGTTAGCCCGGGATTCTGCTGGAACAACCCAGTCAACGTGTGATCTTAATAATCACTTTTTATATCAACACAATTTGTTCAATGCGCGTATATGAGTAAGACCAATTGTGTGTCAATCTCAGCTGCCAATCATGACATCTACTCCCGTTGTCATGGCATCAGAAACATTCTTCGGGAAAAAATGTATTTGACGAATACTCACCTGTAATGCAGCCGCCCACCAGGGGGCGATCCAGATGTTTTGGCTTCACTTTTACCTTTGGGGAGCTGTGGTGTCGTCCGTCTTTATACACGGTCGTTGGATTTGTTATTTTTTTAGGGACTGCATATCTGGAGTATTAGTGCCATTGAACTTAAATTAGGCTAAGATTTGTTCCTGTTAAAGACAACGCAGACTGTCAGCTAGTTCCTTTTCATCAACTAATAGCCTATTTTTTTCTTTTCCTGCCTTACCATCCACCTAGCTCTCTGCCGTCTGTCTGTCTGACTGACAAGTGACTGACTGAGGCTGACGGATCTGCCAGCTTTCTGAGGAAACCCCTTGACGGGGAAGAAAAAAAAGGGAAAGTCCATGACAGCTCGAATGCTCACAAGCTCTTACATCACCAGGGCTTTCCACGGTGGAGCGGCGAGCTCCGCGCTGTGCGGCACCCGGCCGCGCTGTGGGCTTTTCTGTGGACTAGTCCAACACGAGGGCCTGGCCAGATAAGGCCCACACAGGGCCCAAAGGGCTAACGCGAAGGGGGCGATACAGAAAGGAAATGACAATTGGATATATACTGTACATGCGCCACAGACTCACACACAATTCCTTCTGATTTGTCCCCTGAATATAGCGATAAGGATGCCCAGCAATGACAACAAAGCAGGACGTAGGTACGCTGATGATCTCCCAGGTAAGCTCAGAAGTCCACTGACGTGCCACCGGGATACAAGGTCCGCTCAAGTTTGACCGGATGTTTGATTGACAGCTCCGTTCTCCTGGCTCCCTTCCTCATCACGTCTTCCCCCCACACGTCTTGTCCCCCGCTTCTGACACCCCAGACGCTTTGATCGGTCATGTTTGTGCTGCACTGCAGCAGACTACTGAAGGCTACAGTGGGGGAAGAGAAAGAGACGGAGGAAGGATGACAGAGAGAACACATTCCATCTCTTTGTTTTTCTCTCTGCAGCATCTCGTCTTGTGGGAGCGAAGCTCTTTGAGGGGAATTTGAGTACTTAACACTGGTGTGTGTGTGTGTGTGTGTGCGAGTGTGTGAGTGTGTGAAAGTCCCTCTCTTGTTGACTTCTAACAGTCCTCCAGTGGCCTGAGACATGATGCTGTGCCATGTCCTCCAATAACCAAAAGGACATGAGGACAAAAACACAAAATATATAGATAGAGAAAGAAAAATAGGAGGGAAGGAAGCGAATCGAGAAAATACAGCCGGGATGAGGAAAAACAAAGTTACAAAAAGTTCAAGAAGAGAGGATTCATTAGAGCCAGACAAAGTACGCGCGACGCACGGTGCAAGAGACGGAAATAAAGACAAACGAGAACAAGGGTGAAGGGGAAGAGACAAAGGTAGAGGGATGATAAAAGCATATAGATCTTCAATGGGATAACTTGGAGATGTGTCACTCATCCGTCAAGGTGACAAGAAGTGCAGCTGACGCGCTCCGCCTCAGAAGACGCCACTGATTCATTGACTTTGTGTGTTGCCGAGTTCAAATCGCGGCAAACTGCCGAGCTGTGGCGGCGCCCTACACCTGGGGGAAGGCCGTGTGGCCTTTTCAATTGAATAAAACTATCACCACAAAATTCGTAATCATCATCGACATAGTGGGACCCGTTTATAGTGGTGACCGCCGCCTGCAGTGGCCGGACTGTAACACAACACACATGTATGGATGCAGGTAAAAGTAGCATCATCAATCTTTATGTCCTTACTCACCCAAATAAATGCCAGTGTTACATATTTTGCTTTGCATCTATTTCTACACTTCTATGAAGTGACATGTTGACTTAAAGCCCCCCCGTGTGTCATTTTTTTACTTTTCTGCCGGCATCTGGCGGTAAAGTTGCAAACCGCAGCCAACTGAGCACCCAGCAGGGGACACTTTATGGTGGCGCACTGCTAACACCATTTCCATTTTCCCACAGTGCTGGAAATTCAACGCGAATGCGACGTATTCTGGACCGTTTTCTGCAACTGTATTCAATGCTGCGCTCCATTATACCTCGGAACTCGGACCCCGGAAGTCGGGGTGGTGATTTTCTTCCGAACTCACGAGTCGCAGTGGAACCGGAACGCAGCACAACACAACGTGGCAAACAAGGAGACTTACACGGAGGTCCGATCCACCTAATGTTACTATTTGTCACCCATTCAAAGATGACGAAAAAACATCGGTTCTTGGTTTGCAGGTGATTGTACATATATGAACAACACAATAATGGACAAATATCTATTCAATTTCTGAGAATATGTTCTTCTAAAATATTACACACTGTAGCTTTAACTAATGACATGGCTTTTTTTTGTGTCTGCCCTGAAGAAGTATAGCGTTGCATAGCAACCATGTGTCGAAGCAGATAAAAATGACGAATGGCCCCTTTAAATCAAAGTAAAAATTGATCTCATTTGCAAAATTTTTATTGTCATTGTATGTTACGTAAAGCCACCGTGACATCTCGTCAGTGTCTCGTCAGCTTTATTTAAGTGCTCTTCATTATTGTGATCAGACCACGGGCCTGTCATGTAGTTTATGTCTTTACAGTAAGCCTTGATAATCCCGGCTGTTTATTCATGCACTGTCCTGTGGTGAGGCATCCGAGGCCTCGCTGGGCTTAAATGCATGTGACTTTCGGCCTGTGACAGATTTATGGAACCAAACCTTGTTTAACCAGCGGGATTTGCTGTGGCGATACAGCCTGTCTCGACAGGAGAGCCACACGCGCTGCATTAAGTATTTGCATCTGCCGGTGGGTCACATTAGACTTTTAAGTGTGTTAACCGGCTCGACACAAGGCGGAGGGCGACACCGTAGAAGTGGACGGGCCACGGCTCGTGATATTCACGGCAGACTAACCCAGTGAGAGTCGCTGAAAGCCAATTGGATGGGGAAAATATGCAACAAAGCACTACATGATAACCTGCGGCATGAAAACGTGGAAACACTCCATCATTACCACAAACCAGGGCAAAGCAAGTATAATCTCGCGTGAAAATCCAGCAGCTACTTTCATAATTCTCGTGTCACAACTCCCTTTACGCTCTCTCCCCTTCTCCTCTCCTCAGCGATGCTGGGTACAGCAGAGGGGCAGAGGCTCTAAGCAAATATGGAGGTTTGTGCTCCACTCGTTTAAATCTGGCAGCAAAGTAGAGGAATGCAATTACTCCTCTCTCATGCAGAGCGGGTTGGAAAAAAAAAAACCGGACTCCCCAGCTTTGTCAGCTCAGCAGAGGAACTGTACATTTCACATTTTCTACATTTTTTTTTTCAACAACGAAAAGGAATGCTTAATCTTATTAGTGCTGGGATTCCAGTAAGCCTAATTCGCCGCATTGTAAGACATCAAGGTAATCGAACGGCTCTTAAAAGGATACAAGACACATTAAACAATGAGGTCGTCCTCGAGATAACGAGGACGACCGGAAATAAGCAGTTAAAAGAAAAAGAGGGAAAACAAAACTCTTACATCTTACAAAAAAAGGGAAGCACAGAATTCAGAGAAAGCTCTGCACAGGCCTGGTGCGCGCCTGTACTGTACACTTACAGTGCGCACACACACACACACACACACACACACACAGACAGACACACACACACAATGATTGAGCAAATAGACTCATTCACATACAGAAACATACAAAAAGACACGCACACACACACACACACACACGAACACACACACACACACGAACACACACACGCACACACACACACACACACACACACGAACACACACACACACACGCACACACACACACACACACACGCACACACACGAACACACACACACACGCACACACACACACACACAATGCTCACATTCCCAGCAGAGATGTCTGCAAATGAACCAAACTCCCCGTTTAGAAAATCTGTGCATCTATCAAAGAGTGCCCAGCTGGAGTTGGCCGCAAGTCGTCCCTTCATCTCTTTCTTCGCTGACGTCGTCCTTTCTAAAAAAAAATATTTTTTTCCCCCCAAACAAAATTCAAAGTGAGAGGATTTCAGAGGCTAACATTCACAGCTTTGTTTGGAGATTATGCGAGGAGAAGGAAGACGATGAGAGTGTGTGTGTGTGTGTGTGTGTGTGTGAGAGAACAAATACGCGTCTATGCCGTGGCCCTTTGTTGACAGCTAATGCAGAGTTATTATGATAATGACAAGCAGAGATGCAATTTGTTTCCCAGGGAGCAGCGTCACTCGACAGTGGGGGGGGGGGGGGGGGGGGGGGGGGGGGGGGTGAAAGGTCCACAGCAAATCAACATTTACAAACTGTTGAAGCCTTTTATATTTACAGCCGGTCCCACTGACAGCACCGGGGATGAAAGACTCGAGCCGAAAACACCTTGGATGTCAGTCTCCTCCATTGACTCCTCCCCCTTTTGACCCGTCCATCATCCTGATACGGCCTGTGAAAATCGGCCTTCCGTTAAAGGACTACGCCGCCAAAAATATATCCTTTGAGTGTCAAAGTTAAGCCGAAACAGCTCATGTTCAAAGCAACGATCACCTCTCAGATGAACACGCTGAATATGCTCAAACGTATTCTCACGAAATGACTACGTGTGTGGATGGTGATGTTAATCGTTTGCATTGCATCTACCGTTCAATGCACTCCAAATCTTAAATTAAATGATCAGGGATGTTGTTGTCAGCTTCCTCTTGCTGCTGTCATTCTGTTGCTGCCTTCATCTAAACACGAAGGTGGAAGTAGAAGGTTTAATCATCTGGACAGTGATGACTTTTGCTGTACTGTATGAGGAACGCTGAAACATAAACATGCAGTTTAGATGTAAAAAAAAAAAGAAGAAAAAAAAAGCACAGGCAGATGTGCACACAATGCTGAAAGCACAGATGCTGACAGGTGTTGTCATAGCCACACAAATGATCAGAAGACTCACACACACACACACACACACACACACACTCTGTTTCTGGAGTCTCACGGTTGCCTGGTTAAAACCCCGAGGAGTGCACAATGAGACGGTCATCCGGCGGCAGTCTGACCTTCACTTGTCTTCTGCATTTTAACCTTCCGCGAAACGTCTCATCACCCTTCATCATACTTTCAAATGTCACATAAAAAGACTCTCTCGCCGGGCGCTCGTCGTTCCACATTCGTCCTCTCATTGTCGACCTTTCTTTCTCGCCAGGTTTCAAAAAAACAGCTCAAAAACACGCTCCTGTCCGTGACATTTATTTATTTTCCCATTTGAACACATATTCACTCGCGATGATAAAGATCGCGGCAGCAGTGGTATGATGACGAGGAGGATAATGACAACAATGATAAGAGAGAGCTCGCATTCATCTTAAGGTCCCTCGAGTTACGGCACCGGGATCAAATATCCATTCAGCTTTTGTCTTGAACAGATCAGGTTGACTTCTCCACCTCTGAAGGCAGAGGACTGATCCTATGTATGCTATTGCTATTGCTGATATTATAATCTTTTTTGCCCAATGGCATACTGCAGTATAATGTGGTCTGTCCCAGATATGC
>NC_061525.1:17952500-18017500 GCF_022379125.1 Scophthalmus maximus
TCTCAGTGCTCAGCTCACGGTTGGAATGAGCTGAGCACTGAGCTGCAGTGTTTAAGTGCTGGTGGAGTCTGTTTTTTTATGTGGAACAGAGATGGTGCGCTGGGAGAACCCCATAGTTCAATGGGTCAGAGAGGCCTGCAGTGCAAACCCATCGTTCTGTCAGCTTGACCTGAGAAGGTACAGCATATTGAACAAGATGTCGTTCCTTCTGTCACAGCTGAGGATGCAGTCAACGTTTAAGGGTTTGTGTGTTTGTCCCTGTTGTCTTAGACCCAGTCTTTTGTGACGGGGGCACATGGATGAGCATTACCATTGCTCATTTCATGACTTCAGCAAAATAACAGATTCAGAGACTATATAGTGCGTATAGCACAGTGTAGTGCGTATAGCATTCACACAATTCTGTGCGTATAGCATTCAGAGAGTGATTTGTTTTGACCAGTGCAAATGTGCTATAATATTCACATATTTAAATGTATCTTTTGCTGTTAGTTTTTTGCCTATACTCATTGAAGCTGAGGCACTCGTTCTTTCCTTTTCCATTTCTGTGTGCATGTCTTTTTTTTTTTTTTACCTCTTTATCTACTTTTTATTACAAAAATATGATGTTCCCTCAATTTTACCACAAAACCGGAATGAGCACGGCGGAACAACTCCTTCTGTCACACACAGGAAATGTTGGTTTGAAACTGAGCGTAGAAGCCACTTCTGTGGCTGCTCCGAAAGGCGTCTTCAACATTAGTGGCCTGTTTGAACAGAATCACATGTAAATATATAGCTGAGCTCAGGTTTTACAATGTTTCGAGTCAGTTCATCAAACTAGTAACGCAAGAACGGTGGAACCAGCAAGTTTCGAAAGGACTAAAGCAGAGACACGTCGGGATGAGGAGGAAAAAAAAGAGAAAGAGAATGTGCTTTTGACGGAGATCAGACGGCCAACACAAGCTGAAAGAAGGATATTTCCGAGGCAGGGAGGATTTGGGAGCGAGAGTCAAATCCAAGCGTTCTGTTTTGTAGTACTGCAAAGGCGTAAAACTGATGCAAGGTGGTGAAACGTGCGGTGCACACACACACACACACACACACACACACACACACACACACACACACACACACACATACATAAAGTCCATAACTTCAGAAAAACCACAAGCTTAAAGATCACAGAGGCACATAGTCTAAAAAAGTCAGCAGCTTTTGCATTGGGCCAGCGACAGGTACCAATATCAGTTCAATGCATCTGACCACACTGTCACTGTCTAAACACTGCCACTGCCGCGGGAGTTCAACAATCACTCCGTTCCCCCATTCCACACATAGATGCCAATAATAATTGATCACAAACAGTGTGCTGCCGTGTGCTTAGGTTTGCGTCAGCGGACTCGTCCTCTAGAGGCTCCGTGTCATTTTGAGGGTGAATCAGTTTGAGCCGCTGGCTAGAACCCTAAGGCATTTTTTCATAATTTTGGTCCGCCGCGTCTCCTGGTGTAATAGTGCTTCCCAAACCTCAACCCCGTAATGTACAGTCAAGTTCTAAACACCTTTTTTTTTTCAGGACAATCGAGGCTATCTGAGTATGCATTCTACAATGACATGACATTAATGTATAAATAGTTGTATGAGTATGAAGACCAAAGAAAAAACAAAACCGAAATTTAATCTCACAGAAATCTATTACAATGACACACAAACAACAATGATGACAATTTTTCCCTCTTGAAAGATGTTCTTCCAAAACCTTGGTCATAAGATAAAGAAATCCAAAACAAAGTTCAAAGTTGCAAATCAAAAGTCATGTCTTTTGATTTTTCAACCCAAAAAGTCACTTGTGCCATTCTACAAAGCAGTTCCTGTCTGTAGTGACACAGAAGCGTGTCAGTAGTAGTAGTAGTAGTAAACAGGAGGAGTGAGAGGTCCTGTTTTCAGTGTAAAATCTATGTTTTTTTCCACAAGTCGACAACACAGCGTCTGATTGGTCAAGTGGATCTAAAATGGACGGCTAGAAGTCTGCTCACAACAACAGAAGCCTTTTACGTCTTGAAAGACGGGATAAAAATTATCATAAAAGTCATTTCAATGTTGTTTTTATCATCATGGACATGTCGTTCAAAGTCTCCGAAACGTCACTGAAGTTCAAGGGTGCGCTACAAATCTTCTGAAAGGGCCACGATCGAACGGAAGCCCTGCCTGGAACGGCACAAGTGTTAGCATCTCGTCAGAACAAAAAAACGTAAGTTGCATAAACCGATCAAATGTTAAGACTTTTATAACATGAAGCATCTCCTGTCGGGAGGCCTTTAGCCATAAATGTGCTAAAGGCTTCAATTAAGATACCTGTTCATAGGGTGACGAGATCAAAACGTACAAGGATCTGGAAAGGCAAATGTCACACACATTCTAGTAAAATTGACAAAACCAGAGATGTGGTGTAATAAACTCCAAATACCATGACTCTAATTATGATGTCAACACATGCCTCCAACTTCTCAGTGAGCTTTTCATAAAAGAATAAATAAAAAAAGCACGATCGTGCCCTTTTCGCTGTCTCTGCTTCGGTCTAATCAAACACCTCTCACGAACAAGTTGCTCCTCTAAAAAGTTGGGCGCCGACCTGGAAACTTTACCTGCATTGTTCTTGAGGATTTGCACCAGGGTGGGTAGACACGCCAAGACATTCATTATCCCACTGCTGGATAGAACAAACAAATATAAAAAAATTGTAATATTGTTGTGCTTTTAAAGAATTTCATCTTTTCCATTTCTGCGCCCGAGCACGTTCGCATCTATAACGTTTGGTAATAACAGAAGAAACGATTATTATGATTAAAGTTTCCAGCCAGGAGACACTGCGCCGATTTCAAAGCTTTTTTCCTCCGGTGCAGAGTTTTTAAATACAGTCTCTTTATCTTGACCATCATTCGTCAGCGGTTTAAGTACAACCTGCATCCATTACGGCAGCGGCTTTCCAACCTCTCTCGTTTCTGCGACCCCTCATAGGCGTCAACGTGTCACATTTTGCTTGTGAGAAGACTAATTTCCCCCTCTAAGATTGTGTCATTTGAATAATATTTAAAGACCCAGCGAGAAATTACCCTGTAACAAAAACAAAAAGCTAGAAAAATAAGCAGCATAATGTGTTTTTCCTTCTTCCCATTGCATTAATCATTTTTTAACCACCCCTCAAATTGAGCTCGCAACCTCTTGCATTGCACTTTACAGAAGCGAAAGAACATGCATGCGTCAAATAATGAGGGATGAAAAAGCCCCATTTCACTGGTGTGAGAGAAAACAAGTTCTCTCATATTGACGGAAGTGCTTATTGATCATCATGTGGCCCAGCGGGTATTCGCTTTTTTCTTTTCCAAGCACCTTGATTTGGAGTGGAAGTACGTCCGTTCTGTTTCAAATAAACAGGTCATTGATTGATCTTGGCAGCAACAAACAAACCTTCGCCAAACTGTCCAAACATGACAATCATCGACTGATCTGCAAGGGTCAGACCCTCTGGTATTTAATGTTCCGACTCTGTGTCTGACCCCACACACCCACCCATGAATCCATACGAGCAGACTCATTTAAACACACGTATACATTCTGACAGTACGTTTGTGAATGGGAGTTGCCGTGAAGACAGCAAGAGGCTCCCTGACAGACAGAGAGAGTGACAGTCACTGAGTGGAATGCCTTTAAGAGTTATTCAGCCTTCAGTCCGACGTCAGTCTCGGCTGAGGGGGTCCGTTCCACGCGAGGCCTGTAGAGGTCCCTGTTGCACCGTGGCAGCGGTCAGGATGTGTGCGGCAGTAGGATGGGTGCAGTGTTCAGGGCTGCCCTATGGCAGCGTGTCTGACTTCTGAGCTTCTCTGGCATAAAAAGGTCATATTCAACAAATGTTGAGAGGGTAAATCTTGTGCAGGTAGTGAGGTTTTTACTAAACCAACTCCCTCCCCCTTCTACTTCTTCTTCTCAACCGAGAGTAACTGGAGAGAGAGAGAGAATAAAGCGATGCATATTAATGGGATGAAGAGACAGAACGTGTCCAGGTGTGAGCCTGTTTATTTGCTATTGTGTGTATGCAGATGAGCTTTGAGTGTTTGAGTACGAGTGCAAATCTGGCATGCAAGTTGATTGTGTGTGTGTGAGCGAGCTACTCCTATGACCACACAATATGCTGATATTGGGCACTTTTGCAAAGCACCGTTTCCGAACACATGGTTAAAAATAACAACATTTATCCAGTCGGCCAGCTCACGTATAGAATGCAGAAACGCAGCTTTAAGGATGGGGCGAATATAGGCTCCGCCCCCCCCCCCCCCCAGGGGAGCACCAAGCTCAGCGAGGGAACGGATAGCGACGATAATCCCCCCCCCCAACCCAAGGAAATATAGATAGTATGGAGCAGAGCTTCAGATGTACATTTTCCGAATCAGGGTGCACTGGATATATACGATATACGTGTGACGTGTTCAGTGAAAAGATTTTCCTATGTGAGTTAGGACTAACCCTAACCCTGAACTAGCTAATACGATTTGCTTCATTCATTAGTTCCCATTAGCTTCCATTATCTAGTCTGCAGCATGACATCTTCCTTCTCCAGGGGCAGGTGGATCCTTTCCAAAAGGTATTAATACCAATACACCAACGAGTGACCGATGATTTGAGTATCAGGACGTCGGATCAGAAACAAAACAAGAAAATGTCCACAAACTCTCCTCCTAGAACGTGCGTTTGTCTGAGTAATGCAACATATTTGTTAGTATATTATTACAAACTATTTTGATATTTAAGAAAAAAAAATCTGTATTGATATTAGTGATATTATTGTGCACCACTAGCATCCACCACCCTGACCTCATACCTATTCTTTCACTTTCCCACATTAACACTACACACACATACACCATTAGATATTGGCATTTGCCATGAATCTAGTACTGCAGAATTATCCAATATGGCCTGCAGTCATCTGGCCTGTGCAGGCCATCGCATTGCATACAATGTGTGTGTGTGCGCGTGTGTGAGCAGACACGGTTACAAGGTAATAAAGAGATAAACACATGACGGTGTAACAGCCTCTTTGCCACATTTGACCCACTATTAGTCCGTCTCAGTCAACTGATGACCGCAGACTCTGCGCGGTGTTGGTTGCGTGAGACCGGAGAGAGAGAGAGAGAGAGAAAGAGAGACGTCAGAAGGACAGCGAGTGACAGAAAGACGGCGTTAGATTAGAGCGAGGAAAAGATAAGTATTTCGGAGGCAGCAGATGGAGGAGGGGAAGCGAGCGCGATCGGGGACATGTTGCAGGAGATGGAGATGACAGAGAGAGGGAGAGAGGAGCGCTGAGAGTGGATGCTGGGGAGGGGTCGAGGTTGAAACGTCTCTGTGGTGACATGTGCATTAGCATCTCGTCAGACGCAGGAGGGTGTGACATTGAGTGCAGGCAACGCAGTCAGATGCATAGAAGCCAAGTAAACCTCTCTATGTCTCTTTCCCCCCCTATATCTGTCTCGTATAGGACGTCCGTCTTCCTCTCTCTGCGACCTCTAATTCCATCCATCCCTATGTCTCTCCTTTCTCTCTGCATCTGTCATCTCTATATTTTATCTCTCCCTCTCCTCAGCCCTGTCTCTCAGAGGAATAAGCACCAGTCCATTAGCCCAGAGCACCCTCTATATATTCAATATTATTCTCAAAGCTGCCTTAAATTTTTTTTTAAAAATCCAAGTTTCTTTTTCTTTTGGCCAACCTCAAACTTCTTTTGGTTTCTTATCCACATACGAGCTATGTGTAGTTATGTAACTCCTGATGTCCACTGTACCCATTTTAACCATGCTGATGTCAATGTGCAGCACACACACACACACACACACCACTTTTGCATCAATATCTTTATAGTCTGGTAATTTGTAGCTGGAACCGGATTCCATCAGTAACACATTTAATACAGTTGCTGTTAGGGGTGAACTTACATCTCCACGTGTCCCCATTTTAATTTCTTTTCTCATTAATCATTGGAATAGGTCATTATGTATGTCCGAGGAATTAACAAAAAAATCAAAACCAAATCAAAGTATCAACAAGAGCTTGTGATTAAAGCAAAAGTGTCAGACAAATCAAACTTCTTGTCATTGTGATGTTAAAACTGATTGCAGTTGCGATGGCGATGGAAGTTTAAGCCTATAAGCGTATAATTCATGCTTTCACCCTGTTATTCTCTTGGCCACCAGGAAGTTGATTTCAATGGAAAAAATGACAACTCTATTTACGACACACAGGAACTGCTTCAATCATTGCATAACCAAAACAGGAAGAGAACAACGGCTTCAAAAACGACATGCAGTTTGTCTTCTTACTACTGATCAGTAAGTAACACAACCAGCCTACTTATTTATACTACTGGACTTTCAACTCAAGGTTATCTATTCAAATTGGGATTTTTACAGTTTGCTTTCTGCTTCTGACAGTAGCCAGGCTGCAGAATTACACAGAACTGCTCTGTTTATTATATGTCAGCACTAGATGATCATCTGCTGGCCATCGATATTTCCCAATGAGTCCACTTTCGGATTCAAGTGAGTGGGAAAGCGGTCTCTGTCCTTTGGGCCCTACTGTATGTCCTCACATAAAAATAAAAATAAATAGATCGACACATTGTGCTTTTAAAAAGAAATCGTCCCTCGAGGCAGGTGTAAAGTGTTCCGTCGTAGTCGTCCATCTTTAACGCAGCAGCGGCAAGTCTGTTTGTCTATTTAATGTTGATTGAATCTAGCCACGCGCACATTTTACGTTACGTTTAAAGGAGGGACTGTTTTTTTCGAAGCAATAGAATGGCGAGAGATTACTTCACTTATTTTCAACTCCAATGACGATGATCGGCATTGATCCCTCCTCCTGCGACGGCAAAGACAACGGGCTGGAAATCCTGGCGGACGTACACAAGACACGAGAGCTGTCACACCAGCGCAGCATGTGACGTGCAACCAGTCACATGCGCAGTAATGTGCAGAAGGACATGGTAACATGAATGTGTAATGTGCCGGGATTTGTGTTTAGCAGAGTCCAGAGTCTGACTGTATGTGCTTTTAGGGTTCAGGTTAGAATGTGTGTGTGTGTGTGTGTGTGTGTGTATATGTGTGAGCCCTCTGTGTAGTAACTCAATTTCAAAATGACTGATTGACATACAGTGATACATGAGTGGTGCATGTGGTCAGAGCTTGTGAAAAACATGGAGGAGTGGACATTTCAATTTCGTACATACTTTTGTATATTTTTTACGTCTATTTTTACATGATTACAGTAATTTGTAACATTTGTTGTGTAATGCACCAAGACACCAGGGCAAATTCCTTGTCCGAGAAAAAACCCTACTTGGCGACAAACACGATTCTGACCCGGGAACATTTTCCTCCCTTGAACCTCTCCTTTCTCACGCTCGCGTCCCTTTCCTGTCCGTCATTTACTCTGTCCTCTCCATCTCGCGCGCTGTACGTTCTCCGTCTCATTTCACAGGGAGCCAAAACAGCTCTCTCTCTCCGTCTGACCCCCCCGTGCAACATCGGCGTACAGTGTGAGCACTGTTAGGTGATTACTCGCCGAGGGAGCGGGGAGAAACCGGCCACGGAATTTCACGCAGCACCGCCTGATTAACAATCTGTCTGAGACGCGTTGTGCGGCGGCGGCCTTCCTCCAGCGATTTTGGCTGCCGCCTCAGAGGACAGCGGAGGGACAATGACTGAGGTCCAAGAGCACTAATGGAATCAGGCGCAGGCAGTAGTGTGTGTGTGTGTGTGTGTGTGTGTGTGTGTGTGTGTGTGTGTGAGAGAGAGACAGAGAGAGAGTAGGGCACATTACTCATTGTTGAGCCCCTGGGACTGACGATGAATGAGGAAGAGGCTGGAAAATTCAAGTTAATAAACAAGACACTCAAACACATTAACAGTAAATGCACCTTTTTAAAAACACTTTCACATCACCCATCTCTCTCCCTTTCTCTTTGTGTTTGACATGCCACTGTCTCAATCGCCACCTCGCCCACGGTTCACCTTCGTTATACAAGCGAGCGACGGCGTGTTGAGCCTCGATGTGACAAGATCCAGTCCGGTATGACAATTACAAATTTGACACAAACACACACACACTCAAAAAAAGGAGACACTTTCCTCGGGTCCATCAGTGCGGGAGAGGAGCACTGAGGAACAGGGGAAGCTGCGCCTTGGGGTGATTTGGGTTCCCGAGAACTTTGCCTCCGTCTTGGGGTTCAGTCCTCGGGGAGAGAGAGACACAGAGGCATTGCCGAGATGGATAGATGGAAAGAGAGAGGAGTAGAGGCAAATGCAGAGGGACAAGGCTGCGGCGGAGGATAAGCATGACAGAGCGTCTGTGTCTGTGCATACAACCCCGCAAGTAAGGGTGATGAAAAAACAAAGACAGAGAGATGCAGAAAAAAGAGAAACAGGCCAAAAGAGAACGAATTGTTCCTCCTCTCAACGAAGTGGCACACTTTATCTGCGGCTACGTCTCCCTGCCTCCGTCCTCAAGCCCTCAGTGTGCTGGGGGTGTTTTAAAGCGGCGTGTCCCGATGACGGGGTGGTACAGATTGAAACCGATCCCGCTTGTTGTCGGGAGTGCTATTTCTCCCGTCAGCGCCGCTTGTTCTGTTTTCTCGGGCTCTGTGTTTTTTTTGTTTTGTCGACATTTAGAAATCAGACACTTAGAAAATGAAGGGGAATTTGCCCCCCCCCCCCCCGGATCTGTTCCAATTCCGCGGTCCCAGTTTGCTCATCAGCGCGTGATGTGCACTTGTGCTTGTGCGTATACACTCTACATATGTGTGTATGTGGGCTGTGCATTTCAAAAACGGGCGAATGACGAGAACAGAAATAGTTTGAGGGAAGGAAACGGAGAAACAACAGCGACAACATCTTCAAGGCAGGTTCAAGGATCCCGCACCTCCAACAATGGGGCCCACTGTTACATAGACAAAAAAAAAGAGGTGGAGAAAACCTCTGAATATGAAAGGATACTGTTTAATACACCTCAGCTCCAGTTCCGTGTCCCTGTACATTTTTTTACACACTTGCTGTGTCACCCACAATACATAATACGTAATTACGGCTCAAGTTCATAGAACCTGATGTTCCTAGACACTGTCTCCCGCTGTCTATGTCATTTTAAAAATAATGATAACGAAACACCATCGCGTAAAACTGTTTTCCAGATGTTTCTCTTGCAAACACAGGGCTCGGTTTCCCTAATACGTCTTCAGATGTGGGTCACGCAGGGGCCTTTTTTGCATTAACTGGCCGTTTGACTGCAGGAAAAAGAAAATCCTTGCAGGATTTCTTTTCTTCGTCGCACTGGGATGGTTTGAAAGGAGTTTGTTGATTGCGTAACATAAAAAAAAAAAGTAATTAAAGAAAATCTAAGTACAATCTTTATTTATTTTTGCCAGACTTAGCCTCAGTCTGGATTGTGTCTGATGTACGAACATGTGTATATCGCAGTCTTGTTTCTGTGCAAAAACACTGGCAGGAGGGAGGCAGAAGTTTTAAAAAGAGACACACACACACACACACACACACACAAAGTTAGTCATCATGGTTATGTAAAACATAACAAATATGATGTAACGACAGAAATAAACTGATGAAGTTAACAATGTGAAGACAGCGAGAGGGCAATGATGACTGACTGACGCAAACTACATGGTGAAGTCAGAAAAATAAAGATCACAATGACGACAATAACAATAATAATCTTCACATGCAGCTGTGGAAATAGTGACACGAATGACAAACGAGACATTGCGGTGGGTTTGTTAGTGTTATTATTGTCAGCAAAAGCCTGTTTTGTGTTTCTTAAGAAAGAATAAGACATACAAATCATAATCTACAAATCAAAATATAAGGGTTTCAAATTGGAGACTCTAAATTGACCGAATGTGTGAGGGTGCTCGTGAATGGTTGTTTGTCTCTCTGGCCTGCGTTACGTTGGTAAACCTGTCCAGAGTGAACCCCGCCTGCAATGTACGCTGGGGTTGACTCCAGGCACCCTCCCAACTTAATGGATGATAGCGGAAGGGATGGTGGATGGATGGATGGATGGATGGATATAATGGTTTCGGTACATAGACATTAGCTGAGGGCACCGCTTCTGTTGTGAGTGTTTTCTTTTAGGCAGCCATTGGACTGGACAACATTGGATAACAGCAAAGAGTGACACGACGCATTTCAAAGGACATCACGTCATGAAATAACTCTCTTCATTTGGCTGCCAACCAAGGTGAAGCAGGATTTAAGCTGTAATGCTGCTGCCTGCTGCCAGTTTGTGTCCAGCTGGTCAGTGGAGCATCCAGTTGGGAAGTGAATGAGCGGTTAACTGCCCAAAAAAATAATTAAAAAAACGGTAGGATGAATGCAAAGGAGATTCGATGAATAATGATTGAATAGCTGACACACTCAAGTGCATAAACAGTATAGGACAAGATGTAACCTTTTGCAACTTCTCGGAGAACAATAGCAAAAACATTGGTTTCATTGGTTCTGAGCTGTGATTGATTCACACACCCACAAACCTTCCTGGCGATCCAATTACCACCAGGAACTGGGTCATGTATAGTCTGACCAAGTGTTGGAGTGGGCGTTGGTGTTTACCTGACAGTATGTGTAGAGAGCCTATCTGCGCAAGTGTCTATCGTCTCCATGGACGCGGAGGGTGAAGTGGATCTGAATGGGGAAGTGCTGCGGTGTTGATGAAATCGATCGTTCCGCTCTTGACTCACAGGGTTAATCTCCGCTTAAGTTTGTGCGTAGCCTGTGGGCATGTGTGCGTGTGTTGTCAGGGTCAGATCGCCCATTAAGGAACTAGAGATACAACATTTACCTGGTGCTACGAATCACCCCAACTGCATAAAAACATGATTCCAAACAACGCCACTGACTCCCAGTTTGACAAAGGTCAGGGTTGAGGTGTTAAAGTTCCTTTTGTTTCTCTCTGACAAAGCGTGATTACCACTTCACGCTTTTTAATACATCACATTGATGCTTTCCAAATCCATTTTTTCAAAAAGTATTCAGGTGTTAACAGTTTTACACAAGCAGATCAACGACTTTACTCCACGTCACCGTTCTTTACAAACAGCATGAACACAGAATGGGAGGGGGATTGTTATTCCACTTTTACGCCAACAGAAAAGGTAGTTGCAGAGCCAACAAAAACAAACACTCAAGGCAGCAAATGTTTTGTAAAATCGATGAATATGTTTTAATAATTTGCTTGTGTTTTGTCCATCTTTGTGTTTCTTTCACACCTGAAATCTGGAAACAGAAAAAAAAATGTGTCACCAATATGAGTTCTGAATCCTGATTCAGTTGGTGAACAGTGAACCGTCTCTCCACCTTCTCGCTTTGGAAGGGTTCAGGGGAAGATTCACGGTGGCATGGCTCATTTCCAGTGTCCTCACCCAAATTAAAAATCTGTGTGTCCATTTACCTGGACAGAATGACTTCGGCACTGGACAGGACAATCCATGCCTGGATTAGTGAAACTGAATCAAAGCCAGCAGGTGTGATATTTTTTAGGGGTGACATTTCCAAGGCTGTCGAGTGAGTGGATCATCCTAAATGAATGCAGCGTATCCCGGACGGTGAGCTCTGGCCGAAGTTGACAGACTGACTGCAGAGCTAGCTTTATCACAGTGAGGAGACAAAGGGTGATGTCGATGACATATATGCAGGTTAGCTCAGAGGAGGAGTGGTTTCCTCCCATTTGTTTCCACTGCACTTGGGGCACTCAGTCTTCAAGGATACACTGGACGGAGAATATGAATATGATACAGGGCTGGTATGGACAGTCACTCTGATGTCCTGGTGGACACATCTGGACACAAGAGGCTGGAAACCTGAGCAACAACCAACAATAAATGAGAGGTAGACTACTATACCTTTATGAAAATCATTGGAGGAGCAATGCATTCCATATGCGCAATGTATATGGTCTACTACATATACAGTATATATACTATATTTGTCCCACAACAGTTCCAAAATGAAGTTTTTATAATTTACTTATTTGCCCCATTGCTTCATCGTGGAGCTGTGTGCAGCGTTCTTTGCCTCTCTCTCTCTCTTGCTCTCTCTCTCTCTCCCTCTCCCTCTCTCTCTCCCTCTCTCTCTCCCTCTCTCTCTCTCTCTCGCTCTCTCTCTCTCTCTCGCCTCCCTCTCTCTCTCCCTCTCCCTCTCTCTCTCCCTCTCTCTCTCTCTCTCGCTCTCCCTCTCACAAACACTTTGACTGTCTGTCACAGTCAGACTGATTCTCTGCAGCACCGGGACAAATCCTGCACACACCAGTATCCTCTCACAACATCTATGACATTTTTAACCGTTCTCGGCAGGCAGGCAGGATTCATCGTAAACTCTGTTGATACCGCTTTGCATGTTCATGCAAAAAACCCCACAATTCTCAGCAGCAGGAAGACCTCGGCGTAACACCGGCCCTGATCTGTCCTCAGGACCGAACAGCTCCAGAAGTGAATCATCTGAAGATACCCTCCCAAGTAATATCCCCAAGTTTGGTGAAAATCCGTCCATAACTTGTGCGTTGAGTGTTTGTCTGCACACATTTTTCATTTGTGGCCTCATAATTGCAATGGTAGTGTTTTGAAATGTTAGGTTAGCTTTAGCTCAGAGGTTTTGGAAATGACTATAAATGGACTCAGTGTGTGAGTGTGTGTGTGCTTGCAAACAGGAGCTAGTATGCATTCGTTGAAGCAAATGAGAGATATCTCAGCATTTTTCTCTGAATATATATCACTGAGCTAAACAGGGACAACACCTGTTGCATTCCACCTCATACATCACAACACAATATCAATTACCCGCACTAGTGGGCATAATATGAATAGAGAATTTATTCAAACATTCTTAATGCACTGTTACTATCACCACCGCCACAGCTGCTCTGTTCAAACAGTAGGTGTGTATATGTGTGTGCACGCGTTTTGTGGTTGGATGTTTATGGTTAAAAGTTTGTGGAGAAATTCTTATTTTGTTGCATCAAGGTTGACTCACAATGAGATTTGCTGTGAGGGGAAAATGTTTTGTAACTTATCTTGTCTCCACTGAAGTGCAGTTGAGCAGACCACTGAATCTTCTGAGGAGAAATTCAATGTCACACCAAGACAAAAGACAGAGCGTCAGAGCGAACAAGACCCCAGAAGGAATGTGGAAAAACAGCAGCGAAAGAGAGAATAGAGAAAAAAGAAGTCAGAGACAGAACGCATAAAAAGAGGACGGAGGCCGATCTGCATGAGTCTTTGTTTCTGTTTTTGTTTACTGTTTATCTGAAGATAAGTCAATCAGAGTAAAAGAAAACTGTTGGAAAAATTATACAGTTTGCTCTCGGCGTCTGGAACGATGATCCTCTTATGTTTGCTCCCTAAGACGCGGAGAAAACTCTTGTCTGACACAGGCACAATCACAGCCTCGGTTTAGTCAAAAGATGGCACTAGCACTACGCCTCTACACCGCGGCCTTTTGGTTCGCAGCCAGAGAGAGAGGAAGGGGGCAGCTGAAGACAAGAAAGGGGAGAGGCAAAAATGATGGCAAACCTCACACAAGGCGCACACCGAGAGAAGGTACAAGGGGAAGGAATAAAAACTGGAAAGATTGTGTGAGACAAGGAAACCTGTGTGGTGTTGCGTTAAGAGCCTGATTTAGCAGGTAATATAATTGATTTAGAAAAGCAGAGTGAGCTAAACCTGGGCCCGTTCCTCAGGCGGGGGGTAGGAACTAATCTTCCACTGCCGGTGGGGGGAGAGGCATCATTTTACACCAGTGCTCTCCCTGGACTCCCTCCCATTAATATGAAGTGACTCAAACTCTCCATCCACAATATAGTCAAAGTAGTGGAACGAGAAAACATTCCTTATGGGCATAAGCGCTGCCAGGATTACTTAGTGTGTTTGCTATTGTTGGAGGACAGTAGGTGGAGGCGGAGAAGATCCTCCTGCTGACAGATGGAGTCCTTGATTGTGTTCCTCTGTCCGTTGTCTTCCCAGATTACTTAACATATCGGATACCAGGTGAATGTTACAGTTTCCTCCGGCCCGAGGTCTGTGCACTGTCTGACTGTGCTGTATACGTTTGTAAAGACCGACCCATCATGACTGGGTCTTTGGTATTTAAGAGGTTTTGAAGAACATTTATCATATCCAGGTAAGCCTGGTAAGCAAGTTAGTTTTAAACTCTCCGGTAATCATAAATTCCATATCCTTATGTCTTTTGGACACATGTTTGGACAACAATACAAACTAGAAACTCAACCTAGCCCAATTGTGGTGGGAGGGGAGGCCACATGGAGCCAGAGGACCCTGCATTTTAATGAAGAAGGCGCAGAAGACGTCCAACACTTCTGAAGACGTTTACGTCAATGTCCAAGTGGTGTGCAGTAGGGCCCAGTGAGGGTTGTCTCTCTCTATTGAGCTGCAGCTCATTGCTTCAGGGCTGTGAAATGGCTACTGATTTGCCCCTGACCTCACCCTTTATTGCTATGGACTCTCCTCTTCCAAAGCCCATTGTTACTGGATTCCCCTTAAGGCACCACTGCAAAGAAAATGCTGTTTGCTTTTGGATGACAGGTCAAAACACAAAGGGAAATGTTCATTTTGCAAAATATCCATATCAGCGTTGACACGGCCTTAGTCCCATTATAGGATTTCCCAGTGTTTGCTTTTTTTTTTACTGTGGCTGTCGCTCCCCTGTGGCGGGCAGGTCTCCTGATCCTTCCCTCTTCGTCTCTCCCCTGAGCCTCTACTCAAGACTGTGTCCCTGAGCTTTTCACCTAGGTGTATTTATCTCAGCCGCTGCTTGAGTCCGTTAGTCTCAGTTCTTCACCCGAGCCTGTTACTCTCAGTTCAGCGCTCAGACAGGCTCTCAAGCTCCAGTCAAGACCGGCTTCCTTTAGCGCATTTTCTACTTTTCGGCTTTGAGCTGTGTAATTCTTCTTCTTCTCCAGCATCAAGGACCTCTGAGTCACCGTCCAGTCAATCCCTTCATTCAAATTCACGGTGTTCTGAGGGGTTCCGGGTTGATTGGTGTTTGTGGGTTTAGGGAATATGGTTCCTCAGCTTTTCTGTCGTCCCTTCTCGGGTCAGGGTCACAGGTTCGCCCTCTCTCTTCGGCCCCCGTCATCTGGGTCGCCTCCTGAACAGCTCCTACTTGACTCTTGCATTTGGATCCGTCTTTTCCGCAAGTCCTTGTCACACTGTCACAAGTTATTTCAGTGACTATTGATGAGTCTACAAATAGACAATTTGCCACTAATAGGTTCAAAGCTTCAAGGGCTTTAACTTCTAGGGAGGTCATCTAATTGAGTTCCCGACAGAAATAACGTGATCACGAGACAACGTGGTAGAACCAGAAGATAAGGGAGACAAATAAACTGGCATCTTCATTTGTGATGCTAATAATGACAATTTAATGAGTGTGATAATGATAATCTAATTTGATGGCATGTTCATCTATGCCTGCAGGGACTTTCCTGTTCTTTTTTTCCTTCCTCTTCTCCTTCACTCCTCTCTCTCTTACCACGTCGCAGCATTTACAACTGCTGCTTCTACCACGTGCATCTCTTCGCTGTTTAGTTTCTTTCCCTCATCATCGGCTAAAGCACCGTTCACCGTTTGATTCATTCTCGTCTCCGGCCCTCGTGCGTTTCTCCTAATAAACCTTGTGAACCCACTTGCTTCCTTCGCCTTACTCCACTCCCTTCACCACTGTTTTCACTCTACTTCTTTAATCCAGCCCTTCTTCACTATCCCACCGTGCTCCCTGACATTTTCTTAACACCCGCCGACCAATTCAAAGTCCAATTTCTGTGTCACACAACTTACACAAATGGGTGTCTTTGTACAATCTGTCTGGAAACTGTCTGAAAGCTAGAAGGTTTTTCAACAGCATTCACAGAAAAAAGAGGGGGGCAGCTCAATTTTCTTCAAATTTTAGCCTTGGGAACACCTACACTTAGAAAGGTCATGTGTTCTCCCATTCCCCCTCTGTTCAGTCTTTCTGGCCTCCTCGTAAATACTCCAGTTCCGATAAATAAATCAAGTGAACAGATTTTTTTCCATCTCTCAGTTCTGTTTTCACACACTTTTTCCTCCAACTTTATTTGCTCTTCGGAGTTTTCTCATGCTAACATTGTGTTTTTTCTCCGCCATCCACTTTACATGGTCCCTCCATGTTCATTTCTGTGCCTGCCACCCCGATCTCTCATTCACACCCACTGTGGACACTCTTGATTCAATGCCATGATGACCTGGAGGGAGATTATTGGGTAATCTAGGTCAGAGCTACAGTACACTATGCCTTACAAAATTACAAACGTAGTCAGTCTCACAATACTGGAGCTAATGCTTCCATCGTCAATTTGATCATTTACGCCAGGACGCGATGACGAACATAACATACTTTATATATCCACAGTTGTTTGTAAAGCTCTCCTCTCCTCCCTTTCCTTTATCTGTCGTCCTCCACTCTCCTTCCCATCCTCATTGTCTGCACAGGAGACAGAGATTGATGTGCTGCTCTAGCAGACTGTGACATAGTTAGGAACTCTGGCCTCTGGGTTTTAAGTGTGTGTGTGTGTGTGTGTGTGTGTGTGTGTGTGTGTGTGTGTGTGTGAGGAACTCAACAGTTGTATGTATACTGTACTTAAGATGTATAAATGCTGCACGGGAAATAATTATTCTAATGTTGACTGTAAAAAATACACAAGGCATGTGAGGCATATATGCAGATTTCCCGTTTTTTCTGGTATTTTGTGCTTGTGTGTGAGTGTCTGTATGTGCAAGCTTGTGTGTGTGTGTTTATATGTTCTTGAGGATTGTTTGTAACTGTCAAAATAATGATTCCACTACTCAGTTCCTTGCTGCTCTGGCAGTGAGCTGCGGCGATAACGATGACAAATTTGAAAGTCCGGTTGCGTCTCACTGTGCGTGAACACAAACACACACACACACACACACACACACACACACATACAAGTGTCATACATCTGGGTTCTCTGTTTGAGACTGCTGTATTGATTGCTCCGCCATTGAAACTGCTGTTAGGAGTTTGTCACTTCCCTTAGCTCATTGCTTCCAACCTTGACAGCTCCAAAAAAAAAAAAGTTAAGCTTTTGTTTCTCCGGATAAATGTAGTAAACAGACACGTTTACAAACACAGAAAACCACATACACTGGATGTTCAGCTTCTGCACATGGATGAGGCCAAATGACTCGATACATGGTCACAAACTGGTAGTCACAGGTGACCCATTGAAAATGTGTGAGTTCAGCCATACCCAGTCGACCCAGTTACATCCAATTTCTACACTTATTCAACATTATGTCTAATAGCACTGTGTTAGAAAACAGATCTCCATAATGAAGCCTATAATGGACTTTGTCACAGGCGTTTTCACAGTTTTGAAATTAAACAGTTTGCTGGAAACTCGGGAAGTTGCTGTTTAGAGGTGAAATTGTATGCAGCATGTGATGGTTTTTCCTCAGCGAGAACTTTACTCTAACAAAGTTACAAAAACTACCAAAATAATGTGTACGTCTCTGCCAAGAGTTCCTCAAGTAATTGTGCTGGTCTCGGTCCGGTTTTGTATTTTCAAATGTGTTCAACAATCAAGGGATTCTGAGAGGTTTCACTACCTGTCATGTGCAATGAGATCACAGGAGTGTGTGCGCCCTTGATCATTGCATCAACGGGGATGACGTCACATTTGCGTCATAATGAAATGTTCTGATTTTATTTTTGATTTTATTTTTGCAACATCACTAAATTCCAATTACTGTTGGCTGTCCCCCCCCCCCCCCCCCAAAAAAAGAAATAAAACCATCTTTAAACTCTTTAACTTTTTCACTATAGCCCTCATTCATGTTTTTTCCCCACCAACCTGACCTTGTTTTTTGCCAACGTGGTCACTAACGGAGGACTCACATGTATGTGTCGGAGGCTTCAACAGAAACGCTGCTCTTTCACGTTGAATGTGGGTCCAAGGTGAGCGTGACCTGGCCCTCAGGCTCAGACGGAGGCAGACAGACAGATAAAGTCCATATTGACTGCATGAAAAGATGGCCGATGCATCTCCGCTTCCACCTGTTAGATAAAAATAAGCCAAAAATTAGGGGTTAGGGTTTGGATATGGGCGTCGGACCCATTGCATGCGGGTGAGACATGATCCACCCACTTTTATTCACTCGGCGGTACTTTCAAAGCGCCTGATGTGTGTTTAGAGGCATCATGAGACTGAGCAAACATTTCTGACACCCTGCATCTCCACATCTTGGCAACTAGTAGTTACCATGGTGACAGAGCTGGAAATGGTGACAATAATGACATTAGCTGATTATGCCGACGATGATACAGATGAGGATAATAATAGACGGTATGGAGATGAAAATGATTTTGTGATTGTCATCTCTCACTAATGTCAATCGTAATTATGGTATATGTGATATACTTCATTGTTTCCTACCTTTTCGCAAAGTCCGCTTCCAGGGAATTGAGTGTCTGGGGCTAATCTACATGCAGAACATCACCCCATGGTTAGTGCATCATAACCTTTGGCAGTGTAAATTTATCTACACCATTGTTGCTGGCCTGGTTGAGCTCCCGCAGGCTTGGCTGGATCACATTTTTTTTTTTATCAGAGCACACAAAGTATTGTGCTGTGTTAACACATGAATTATACATTTGAGAAAGCAGAAGAGCTGAAAGTTAAATCAGTGTCAGGAAAGTTGGGGAAAATTCTGTATTAAAAAACATAACAAACACTGTAGAATGTTTAACTGAATTTTGACTGTGAAAAATGTTTAAATAGATGAGAATATGGACAGAATAAAATAGTACAGTACATTGCAGCTATATTGCATGGCTGAATAATAATTTCCCTGAGATAAATTGTACTATTTAGATAAGGTCGGCTGTTGGCTTGACAGAAACAACAACATTGTGACCATAATATAATATACAATGTATAAAATCTTGCCTATGACATGTCAAAACAAGCAAACGCCAATCTGTAGGACTTCCATGAGAGAAACACTGGGCACAAAGAGAATAATTGAGACAGATTAGGATGTGAAGCTATCATTGTATTGTTGTATGGAAAAACAAAGAGATTTGAGTTAAAAAATGATAAAGACTTCTTGAAAATCACATTTATTTTCCCCTTGAGCGTCATCAGTCACAATTAAATTGCACTGTCAAAACCTCTGGCACAAGGAAATTCCCTTTTTGTTTCTCTCAGTTCTTTTTGCGTTCTATGACCAAGGACTCTCTTTTTTGGGGGGAAAGTATTCTTTTCTGGCAGACTATAGAGACTGAATGGTGCGCAAGAAATAATGAATAATCTCTGAGTGGAGAATGGCTTTTCTATCTCTCTTAAATGGAGTGTTGGCTTTCCTCTGTCCTTATGTAATTTCATTAGTTCTTTGATATAGACTATAGAGCGAATATGGAAAGCACTGTGTGTGTGGAGAGATGACTTTGACACAATGTTATGAGCTGATATTCACATTCATCTGTCGGAGGACAAAAGGGACCAACACAGTGCTGAAAAGAAACCCTCTCCGTAGAGGCATTTGAGACAGAAAAGTAGGAAAAGTTAGCGTAGCTCATGCACAGTCAGAGCATGTTTGATGATGCACTGCTGGTGGCATTCTAATTTGATTTTTGATGTCATGGTGGATTGGATTGCATCAGAGAGCGATGGTGGAGCCCAATCAGATCCATCACAACCACCCAACAACATGAAAAAAGGTAAAACAAAAAGCAAAAGATCCCAAATTCCCTCTCACTATTAAATGGTATGGAAAAAGAAACCATTACTGTATGGTTTGGAGACCTCAGAGTTGCCTCTCGGCTCATTGTGGATGATGTGCCTTTAATGCGGTTTGACTTCATCACTGTGACCTCCGGCATGCACTGGAACAGTTTGCAGTGGAATGTGAAGCAGTTGGGTTCCCCGAGTAACAGAGTTTTAGTATCTCAGGGCCGAGCTCAACAAGTAAGGGTAAAAATGGAGAGCGCGATCGACAGGTGTATTGGTGTCGCAACGGCTGTAATGCAGGCATCGTTCCAGACTGGTGTTATTTCAATATTCATTTCCAAAAGTCACTTACGGTCATGAACTGTGGGTCGAGAGAATTAGACTGAGGATGAAATGAGTTTGGCCCGTAGGATGACTGACAGGCTGAGGGTTGTTCCACCATCTGATCAGGATCCATCCTTGAACCCATCCATTAGAGTTTTTTTGGGGGGTAAGTCCAACTGTTAGAAGACCCCAGGGTATTGTCTCAGAATACACAGAAAATATTATTTATCTCATCTGTCCTGGGAATACCCAGGGATCACCGACAAGGAGCTGGAAAACACTGCCGGGGAGAGGAATGTCCGCGATAGCTTGCTTAACCTGCAGCCACCACTACCTGGCCGCCGACACTTCTCTACATGGTGCATCGTCATGCTGGAAGTGGCCATTAGTAGATGGTAAATTGTGGCCAGTAGGTGATTCACATGGTCAGCAACAATACTCAGATGGGCCGTGACATTCAAACCACCATACGATTGGTATGAAAGGGCCCAAATTGTGCCAAGAACACATTCCCCGCATCGTTTCAACGCCACCACTGACCAGACTACATATTTCCAGTCTTCAACTGTTCAGTGTCCACTGCAGCATCTCTTTCCGCTCTTGCTTGACGGGAAAAGAATCCGATGTATTCCTCAGCTGTTGGACGCGTTGTGTGTTCGGAGACGCTTCTCAGCTCACCCCTGTTGTAAAGAGGTGGTGAGCTGAGTTACAATTCTTCTGTCAGCTCAAACAACTCTTGCCATTCTCCTCTGACCTTTCTCATCAACAAGGTGCTCACTGGATGTTTTTTTTTTTTACTTTTTGTCTTTCACACCACACAAAAAGACTCTGGAGACTGTTGAGAGTGAAAATCTGAGAAGATCAGCAGTTTCAGGGATACTTAAACCAGCCAGGCTGGCACCTACAATCGTGCCATGGTCATCTCGTCATGTCTGATGTGAACTGCAACTGAAGCTCCTGAACTCATACATGCTTGGTGTTATGCATTGGATTGCTGGCACATGATTGGACAATTACATGAGTGGGAAGTGAGCAGCCCTGGGCCACAGTGAAGCAATGGCTGTGAGGCGGGTCACGGGCAAGAGGGCTAACAAGATCCTTTTAGAAACAAGAGGGCTCTCTGTTATTATATTTGATATTTTAATAAGTGCAGTGTGTGTGTATTTGTGTGTGTGTACATGTTCATGACTGCACAAGGGGATCTCATCAGGTCGTTCTATAAAAGATGGCGTTACAGTTTCTGTGGTATGATTGACAGGTGGGGAAGCAGGGTACATCTGATTCCACAGCTTGTAGATCACTAGTGTGTGTGTGTGTGTGTGTGTGTGTGTGTGTGTGTGTGTGTGTGTGTGCACGTGTGTGTGAGAGTGCCTCATTAATGATTTAGTCTGAAGAGAGTTCTTCCGATCAAACATTTAGCTGAATCAACAACTGCTGAGCTCATCACACAGACACGTGCACACACACACGAGGCGAGTTTATTAATGCTATCTTCCATGTCTTCATTCCTAAATCCAGGAGGCTCGTGAATGCCAAACAGCTTATGAAAAAGAAAACAAGTTTAAGTTTGAGGAAAAAGTGCTGAAAGCGTGTATTAGGTCCCTACTGCATGTATTCATGCATTTTTATGTGTAAATATCTGCACATGAGAAGATACCTGACACCTGGCAGTTTTCTCTAAATGAAATCAAATTTGGCATCTTTACACTTATACTGGTGACATTTTGGTTTGGCTCACCTTTCCAGTATACTGTAATCCGGAAGGCAAAGCTCTCGATCTAGCGGTCAATCTTCTCTCGTAAACTCATCTATGGTCATGAAGGCTGTGTCATGGCTGAAAGAACTAGATCGCGGGTACAAGTGGGCGAAATGAGTTTTCTCAGGAAGTCGGCTGGCGTCTCCCGGGAAGCTCAGTCATCCGTGAGATACTCGGAGTAGAGCTGTTTCTCCTTTGCGTAGACTTGAGCCTGTTGAGGTGGTTGGGGCATCTGGTAAGGATGCTCCCTGGGCACCTCCCCAGGACTAGGTGGAGAGATTATATCTCCACACTGGCCTGGGAATGCCTCGGGATCCCCCAGTCAGAGTTGGTTAATGTGGCCCGTTAAAGGGAAGTTTGGGGTCCCATGCCGGAGCTGCTGCCCCCGCGACCCGACCCCGAATAAGCGGTTGAAGATGAGGTGAGAGATGTGATCATACTTTTCAAGTTATGGAAGAGAAAACAGACATGCTTCCCAGCCACACCAATAAGTTATGCATTAGTAGTGAAGTCATCTTGGCTCGACTCTCTCAACCAAGAATGAAACGGCATCATAAAAATTAACTCGAGATGAGTGGAGCTGCCTGCTACTTTAAACAATGTTACGAGCAAGAGCAAATGTCAGTGGTGGCTCAAAAATACAGGACGCAGGCATGTTCAAGACAGCGTTACTTCACTCTCTCTCTCTCTTTTACACACACACACACACACACACACTGGGAAATAAGTGGGTTTTATGTCCTATTATCGAAGAGCTGTCTACGAGTCATGAAACTGTCATATATCCGTTCTGGTGTTTTGTTACCACGGCGAACAGTAAAAACTTGAAGTAAAAGCCTTTGTAACTCAGCGGTTTACCAACATCAGCAGGTTTGTGTGACGGATTCTCGGTGGTAAACTTCTAGCAACAGACAAAAACACACATATCGTAAGCAGAGACACACAATCTGATCCGGCAACGGAGCAGACGCTCGCTCAAATTACACATATAAACTGCAGTTTAACAGCATAACTGCATCCCACAAATAAAGGCCTTCCTGAATGAGCGTACAGTGTGTGTGTACGAGTTCATTTCATCTCGGTATTTTAGCTCAGTGTGTGTGCGTGTGTGTATTTGTGTGTATTTGTGTGTTGATCTGCTGAGATGTTGTCGGCACAGATGGGGTGATAAATTGGTCGCACTCCACAAAATGTGTCAAAATGTGTCACAAACTGGGAAACTCGTCCCTCTGTTGCCATCGGAGGAGAGTGAAGGTCACAGAGAGGAGATTCTCTTCTGCTTGTGTATGTTTTTTTGTTTGTTTGTTTTGTTTTAGTTTTTTTCTCTCCCCCCAGTCTTCTCTCCATCTCCCTCTCTTCTTCTTCCTCTGGCTCGTCGCCATTGGAAGGATTGTTAAGAGCAGCGTGCAGCCAGAAGAAGGTATTATTTCATATTTCATATTCAGCTTTGTGCATCTAATTGGTCTCTCTGTTGAGCCTGAGAGTGGAAGAGAAGTGGAGAAAGAGAAACTTTAACAAACAATACATATTTTACAATTCCCCATTTAGACAAGCGTACAATATTTTTCCGTACTGAGTATTGAGAATCTATGAAAACACACAAACCATCCTATTTGGCATTTGTAATCATTATGTAAAACATTTCAAACAAGGTTTATATAATGCAAAACTACCTTAGTGTCATAAATTTATCATAAATACATTTGTAAGTGTGTATAAACAGTATTTTCAACAATGCAAAGATGATACTGGCTTATCTTAATTGTGTTTTACCGCATTCCCGATCATCATGACTTAGATAAATTATCAAATTTAATTTGCTTACAAACGCGTTGCGTCGTGTTAAATTGAACTGTCACAGAATGAAGAAGATCAATTTTTTTTATGTTTTAAACCTTTTGAACTAATAAGCTGGAAGAGTTTGTGTTGTACATTTAAAATAATTCACGTGGTTCAGAGAGCGCCGATTGTTACTGTCTGTCTAAATCTCCCTGCATTTCTCCGATTCCAGGATGAGGAATTATTTTGTGTTTTTGTGTAATTGTAATTACTTACTGTGTGTGAGAGATGGGTAATTGTCTCTTGCTCTTTTTCGTCTTAATGACTTGTACGTTTTGTTTGGCTGAGCAATTTCATTGATTTCTTTTTTTGCATTTCCATTAGTTGTTTTTTTTAAATTCTTTGCTTAATTTTACGCGACCAGTGAATCATTATTTAATAACTCACTTTTTTCTTTGTCATTTAGATAAAAAATCCTGCTTCATTCCTGATTGTGTTCTCATACCAACCAAATCTCAAATCCCATCAATTTAATCCTCCCTCTGCCGTAGCTTTCCCACCTCTCTCCTCATCTCCCTACCTTCACTCACTCACACACACACACACACACACACACACTCACTCACTCACTCACTCACTCACTCACTCACTCACTCACTCACTCACTCACTCACTCAGTCACTCACTCACACACACACACACACACACACACACACACACACACACACACACACACACACACACACACACACACACACACACACACACACTGGGCAGTCGTCCAAGCAGATTGTGTGAGGCGCTGTCTGCGGACATTCATCATTAGTCACAGCCCTTGATGCTGGGACGCTGTGAGGAATTCTGCCTTTCCCCAACAACTGAGATGTTGGAAATATACAAATGACAATTATAGGGAATAACATGTATCCACATTCTCTTGGAACGCTGCTCACATACTGATGGCCTCACTCCTAAAAGTGCAGCCCCTTGCTGTACTGACCAGTTAGGGTCTCGCTTTTATGGTGCAAAAACCAACCTGAAGAATGACTTATTGATACGGAAAGGAATCAGACAAAGTTTGACATTGGAGCAGTCATTTCCCTGAAGAAAATAATGAACCTTTAAACCTCAACAACACACAGTAAGTCCTCCACTGACCTCAAATAAAAAAACAAACTTTAAAAGACTTCATTATGCTGATTTCTGAGTTGAGCAATTTTCTGATCCATCCGTCCGTCAACAGGAATTCAATCCACCAAACGCAGGTCCAACGGATCTTCGTCTTTCTCTCTGTGGAATCGGTGGCTGTACTCGCTCGTCAAGCCTGTTTGTCTCTTCTATTCATCCTCCCTGCTGATTATTCACTTTAGGATGCTAGCGGCTCCACGCCTAATTAGCTCTTAGAGCACATTCTGCTGCCAATTTCAGATTTGTGTTGGTTGCTGCACGCACAAAGAAACACAAACAAAATGAATATAGACTGAGCACATCTGCCTTGAACACATGGATAATTCTGGATTGCATATACAGTGAATGTACCCCCTCATTCACACACACACACACACACGCTCATCCTCTTTCAAATTTAACCACACACACGTGGGCAAACTGAAACTACCACACACACGTGGTAATGTTTGAGCATATCTCTGGTGTGAGTAGAGTGTTAGACTAATTATTTAAACCAGGAGTGTCCAGGGTCACTCGCTGCCATCTCCCGCTCTCCTCGGCTATATTAATTCCTAATAAGAAGTGATTTTCTCCATTTTGCCTTTCACCAATCCCCCACTGAGCTGACGGATGAGTTGTTTGACATTTTTTTTTCAGCCTCTGTGAGAATAAATCGAGGATAATCTTTATTTTGCCATTTTTGAAATATCCACAGGGGTACTGCTGCCAATTAATTTCGATCATCAACTCTCTTCGGCCCCCGACTTTCTGTCTTTGGTGTCTCATAAACTATTGCGGGCTACTTTCTGTCCTCAATGTCTGGAAATTGCTGTTAATCTCCCTGTCAACTCTTAGCTTTGTAGTTTACATTTTGTTTCATCCCTTTCTCTCGGTCCACCTTTCATCATTCTGACTGCTCTGCCTTATTTGCAGGGGGGAAACGACGGTTGAGACGATAAAAAGGGGAGGAGATGGAGAGAAAAAAAAGGACCAAGGTAAGGCAGATAGAGGCCAGGATGATGGGGTGTAAAAGCATGCATTGCACCTAGAGTTAAATGTTTTTTAGCCTCAGAAAAAATTTGAATAATACATAAGAATTGTAAGTCTGTACTCAAACGGCGATCAAAAAGGCTCAGGCCCGCCGCGCCATGTTAGTCTGCATGGCTACAATTGGATGCCTCTAACTGCTGCTGGACAACTTCAGTCTACTAGTGTTAATGCCAATTGTCCTAATATAATGTCATGGGTATCCACAACCTGCTGAGGGAGCCGGAGTTGAGCACAAGGTGGATCATGTAGACAGCAGTAATGTTACCAGCGGCAAAGTTGTTTCCAAGGCTCCGGCAAAAGTTAGCCTAGCTTTTCCCCCTACCCCTCCATGCCCACAAACGTAGGAATAAGTGCCAGATGACCTCGGTACAGAAGAGCCTGTGCAGAAGTGTCTTATTAAATACCCAAATTGTCAAAAGAGTGGGTTAAGGTGTTTGTTTTGTAGCTCATGGTTTACAAAAAGGGGAATATAGCTAGGTGTTACTGTGAGAACTATGCCGTTTGGTTCTGTTGCTTTTTGGGGATTTGGGGTAAAATGGCATTGCTGATGTTATTCCCTCCACCTCTGGCTACTGGTGCCAGGAAATAGGGGGAAGATTTGGTCCAAGAGCCCCGACCACTTAGCAAATCAGCTCGCCTCATGGGAGGCGGCATTTATTTGCAAATGGACTCATAAGCTGAGAAGATCACATAGAGGAAATGCATTTAATTTTTCTTGAAAGAGACAGGTTGGGCGGTGACCAGCTCAAAGAGGAATGTAGAAGGACATGTGCTGAAGGATAGAGTAGACTATTTGGGTCGAGCATTTATGGAAGATTCTCAGCTTCACGTTATGGTGCTGGTCGGTGTCGTGGCTCCAGTTCTCTCTTGTTTTTTTCCCCCCTTCCCTTCCCTCTCCTGTCTCTGGCCTTACTTGTTTGTGTGCATGCATGTCCGTGGTGGCCTCAAGCCTCCGCCTTGTCTGCCAGCATCTCAGCCATCAACCCCCGGTACTGATCCAGCTTCCTTCAAACTCCTGCCTCATTGCCAGTTCCTCCACCCTCATTTTCCCTTTCGGCCCTCCACCTCCGACCGTTGCATTTGAGTTCACTCGCAAATCCAACAGCAATCTCCACGGAGTTTAAAAAGAAGTCTGGTTGCACTTTCCTTTTTAAAAAAAAAGAAAGAAAAGAGGGAAGGAAGGCAACATCTCGGACTCTAATCACACCAGGGACACTTTGCTGATTGCCACTTCAAAAACAAGAGGGAGAGAATTGGTTTGGTTTGTTTCTGTCATGAAGGCAAGAGACAGTCAACACTAAAAATGGTTAAAATGTTGCCGGGGAGAAATGAAAGGAGCTTAAAGTGAAATAACTAAATTACTCGCTCACAGACCTCGATGGGGGAACAGCGAACGGGTAATCTGTGGCGTCACTCCCATTCTCTTCTTCCCCCTCTTCCTCCAGTCCATTCCCTCCCTCCAACAATTACGGAGCTTTTCTAAATCCATCCCTTACCCCTCCTCTCTGCCTTCAACTCTTTCTGTCTCTGCTTTTATTCATGCAAAGATGCTAAAAGCCCGGAAAAGGGAAAGCCTTCTCATAATGGGTTTGCTTCCAGGACACATTGACCATTGATGTAGGGATATGCTATGCTCCATTTCCTTCATTAGACACACTACATATATCAAAATAAGCTATTTTCCCTTTGTGGATTTAATTTACATTTTCAGAAATGAATGTTAGTGAACCTCGGTGGGATGAACATGATGAAAAAGGGTTATTCCAGCCCAAATTATATACAAACAGATCACCCACCTCTTTTCTGCGCTACCTTCGGTACAATTCAAAAAATTCGAGAACTCTCTGGAGAAAAATGCTGTGCTCCAGATTAAGTACCATCAATAAATCTCACCAAAAGATGCTCAACTTGCGCAGCCACTCAAAATGCCAGGCAGGTGAATGAGAGTGTGTACCCGGCGGTTTGAGAGTCAACAGCGAGGCAATGAAGAGGGGACTGATGGCCGCGTGAGTGCACCACGCCCAGCCAAGTGCAACAATCCGACGAACCCGACAGCAACCTCCGGCACCAGCGCAAGGACATTGTCTGCGACGCAAAGTGCGGCTCCGGCTAATTAAAGTGCGGCTCCGGCTAATTAAAACATAAGTAAATCAGACCGTAATGAGTTGTAATTGTAGATAATTGCAGAGTTGTTGATGGATCTTGTCTAATTGGCTTGCATTGCTGAGATAATGAGAAAAGTTTGATTACTTTATCCTAAGCATGTTAGCGAGGTAGCAGGTGTTGTTTCCAGGACGTGTCACAAGCAATCCCATACCTCACATCTCAATCTCATCACTCAGCCTCTGCAGAGGAAGAGAGGGGATGGTCTCTCCTCCGCCTCGTCTCCCAAGTCTCTAATTATACACATGAGCTAACGGGATGGGCTTTGTTCCTCTTTTACCCTACTATTTGGATTATGATGAGTTTAATCTAATTTGAAACTCTGTCCCAGGTGCCAGCTGTTCGAAAGTGATCGTTTTCATTATTTTGCATTCGTGACATATGTTGATGATAGTTTTGTAAATCTTTTATTCAAATGGATTTTGAGAACGAGCCAAACAGAATGCTGCCCCATGAACAAGTTTCATCTTCTTTGTAGTTTTGGTTCATATTGAGTTGTTTTCTTTTTACACAGATTCCACTATCAAGTTGACACTTTCTACTTTTCTGCTTTTGATCTTCTATCATCCCTGCCATTGTCTTTTGTGAAGACAAAATTAATTATCTTCAAATCTTATCTATATTCTTGACTATGGTGCTTGGGATGATTGATATTCACATTCTAAGTCTGTCGTTTTTGTTTTTCTACAGAGCTCAACGTTTGTTACTTTAAACTGCCATTGTCCTTAAGTCCTCTGATTTAATTCCCACTTTATCTTTTCATCACATCTCTGCGAGCCATCAAAAGCAGTTAGGACACATTTAAGCGCCAATATTTGCATTGATCGACGCAAAGCCGGGAAAGAAAATTAAATTAAAAAAAACACAAGGAAAAAGATGGAATAAGTTGGAATGGAAGCAGATAAAAACACAGATTCCTGCGAAAGGAAATGGAAAAAGGCGCTCAAACCCTTAATAGTATTAATTGATCTTGAGGACGTGTTTGTGTGTGCGCATGAGTGTGCTTTTGTGTGTGTGTGTCCTGAAGGGAATCGCGTCAATGTGGCTAGTCATGCAATTGATTGGAATTCAAGTCAGATTATGTCCTCCGGATACAAAACCTGTCAAGGTTTCCTGACCTGTGTCTGCCTATGTGCATGCGCACGGGTGTGCATACAAACACTGACAGCCTTGACAGGCAGGTAGCAGAACGATGGATTAGTTTACAAGAGGAGTTTACAAGGGAAAGAAAGAAACATGCCAGAGTGAAACTTTGGAAAGGAAATAAGGTGCTTGGGTGAAATTACAAACAGTCTTTGCTTAGTTCTGGTACTGTGCATAGAAAGACTTGAACGCGCCTAAATCAAAGCTCAACGTGTTTTTGTCAGTCAGAGAAAGCAGAATAAGCAAACCATCTTTCTTTGGTTGGAGAGCTCTGTCTTACATGCTTCTCTAAACACAAACAAGGTATTAGTGAAAGATTGGGTGAATGTCGAGGTTTGAAAGAGTCTGAATGGCCAGTGTTGTTTTGTTGTCTTGATACATTTGCCCCTCTTAACTCTCACTTTTACATTTTGAATAATGCAACAGATGCTCAGCAGCACAACTTCCTGAACATACCCAATGCCATTCCATACAAAGATCGACCGTGTGTAACATATGTCACAATGAATTCAGCTTCCAGTATATATTTCTTATCAGGCTTTAGAAAAATGTATTTTCATTTCAGATTCCTTAATAATATTGATTTGTCACGGCCATTGCCCCTGGTCAGCAAGGTAGGCAGGGGCAGTAGGTGTGTTGTTGACCTACTCCAGTCTGATGATGCTGCTGTGTCTATAAACACTATGACTAGGTGTAGGAACTAGGTGAAAAACTTGTTTACGGTTGAGATTTCAAGATCGTAATTGAAAAAGTTGGCATCTTTGTCAGGGCTCAGTTATGAAATCCTACTGCATTGCAGTTTGTCTCCTGTAACCCTAACCCTTCCTGCAATGGAAAAGTCGACTGAACAGTGATGTAACTCATTCACTAACACTTATAGGACTGTCCCCGCTGCGGTCCAGCCGAAAAACAAGAAAGTGAAAGAAAATCCCTCTGCTCTTTAGCTCCATTGTTTTCTTCCCCCTGTCTGTGACCTTGTCAGCCGGAGGAATCAGACCTACAAATGTGTGCACATCCACCACTCCCTTTCCACCTTGCTCCGACATCCCGATCTGCTACCTCGCAAAGCTGCTGCATGAAAAATTAAAACGTAGAAGCAGGAGATCCTTCATCAGCATTAACAGGATTGGAGGTGATATTGTATCCCGGGCGAACTGATCTTACTGCTGATAATGCTGATTATCAGGCTTTCTCTGGAGCCTTTGGGGGGAATATGTGGGCTCCGGCATCAAGGCTTATATCAAAGTGTTGCTGCACACCTTTGATGAAAGCCACCTGAACTCTGATTCATTGATCGATACAGATGTGCAAAGATAAGATAAATAAAAGATTTTTCATAACCTTCAGAAGGCAGATTTCAGAGATTGCTGAAGCAATAACTATACTCATGAATATGCAACACTAACAGAAAGTTTTTTTTAAGCCTACAGAAACTTGACAGTGTTCCCCCCCTCTTTCTTGTTAGGCGCAAACCGTCAGCAATCACAGATTACCATGAAACTTTCAGTGGCTTGCATCTAATAATATAAAGCTGATTAGATTGCTCTGCTGCGCTCACTGCGCCCAGCCAAATCGCTGCATCTTCTTCTCCTCGGTGTCTCGTCCTTGACTGCAGGCATTATGAAACAAATACATTTCGAAAATAGCATAATGGTGCGGCGGGGGTGAAAATGATGGTAAAGGAAACAAAGCAGCAAAACAAATGGGAGTGAACAACAAGGGAAAGGGGGGTCAGAAAGGGGCGAGGTTGATGGAGAACCACAGTGTGGCACACTCTCAATATCATTTTTTTTTCTCTCTGCCCATCCTCTTTTGCAGCCAGCCCCTCTCTTGCCTCCCTGCCTGGTTGGATAATTGGATTTCAGTGGTGAGCCAGGGGTCTGCTCTCTTAGAACTTTGTGGAAGGTCAGAGGTGGCAGGGCAGAACTGTGTCACGGCTAATCTGTCCCTGGACAGCTCCGGGTATGTCAGGAGAAAGGGCGTTTAGTCGCAATTTGTGACAGAGTGAGTACCTATAAGATTTCGAGTGAACGTGTGCGGCAGGTGAGGGTCGGCCTCCGCGTGCAGTCCCAGAATTGGGGGAAGGCAAGTGGGAGGACGCGAAGGAGGAGATGCAGAAACAGACAGTCCGCCCAATTCCTATATTGAGAGAGGTGACCGTGAAGAAGCGTCTCCCCACAGACTGCAGGAGGCACTGAAGAGGAAACTCGCACACCGACAAGCATTACCTTCACTTTTCTTAAGATATTCTCATATAGCAGCTGATACTCAACGGCCACTCAGAGGCCGCATGTAACCACACATGAGCCCAGATGCCCTTCAGAGGAAAAACCTTGTCCTTTATGCGTCCTGCTTGAAGTAGAATTGTCCTTTTGCGAGCAGTGACGCATGTGCAGAGTTAGAATAAAAGAGAGGTAGATAGATAGATAGGTAGTTTGGTCATCTGCATTTTAGCCTTCGTCTCGGGGCTTGCCTCTCCTGCTTTCACGGCCCTGGCCTTGGGCTGCCACACAGTTTGTATTGGAGTTGGATTCATTTCAATGGAATGGGGCATAGCAGGTATAGTACATCGCAAAAGGGAGTTGGTTTTGACAGGGTGGCAAACTCGACATGACTCTTTCGCCCGAGCTCTTAGCAATGTCGGAGCTGCGGGAGAATTTGTGTAGAGACATATGGTCTGACATCGGCTAATCTGTTAAAGGGGCACACGGGGGAGATGATACCGTAACCTCTGTGAAAAGCATCTCAGCGCCATGCAGGGGTTGAGCAGCCACTCAGCGTGACTGCGGTGGCAGAGGGAGAACAACCCAGAACAGAAAAGTCTGAGGACTGGTGAGATGGGTTGCGAGGTTATGCTGTTGTTCTGTTGTGTGCACATTGGATAACACGGCCCTTTCTTCGTTGCATCGCAGGGGATGTCTGTGGTTCTTGTTTTTGCACAGTTTTGACATTGTTCTTGTTTCATTTACAGAATGTTGAGCTGATACGGCTCTTTTAACAAAATCTGTGGGGCCCTGCCTTGTGGTAACTTTGAAAGAATGTATTGTCTACCCAATCCGAAACGAGGTTTTAGCTTTACACCATTGCCCCAAGATTTGTTTTGGTGTGTTTCCGTGCCTGTGTGTGTCTCATTAGAAACTGAGTGGAATATTTAGGAGGGCCCCGGAGATTTATCATACTAATGAACGCCACCCAGAGGGTAAGACACACACTTCTGGGCTGGGGAGGGAGGAAATGTCTTATTATTATTATTATTATTATTAATATTATAGTGTGAGAACTGTGATAGAAGAGAGAGAAAGCATTTGCAGAGAAGTGTTTACTTATGCCAAGTCAAGCCAGGATGAACCTCACGAGTCATGGTATTAAGGTCCATTAATACCTTTGTGTTATCTGTTTGGTGTAGTATTATATCATTGTCCTAGACAGTAGAAGCCATTTACTCTCCTATTGTCTTGTGTAAAGTTGGCAAAACACAGGCCAAATCAAGAGATCCAAAACAGAACCATTGTGGAGCATGATGTTCTCCTCGGGACGGCTGAATGGATGGATCACTGAGCCGCGCGCTCGCTAGACACAAACAAATCTCATTCACCCAACAAGGAGACGTGGATGTAATGCTGCTTTGATGAATATTAAAGCGAGAAGTGGATGAAATGGAGATGACAAGTTGGTGAGAAAAGAGCAGTCACGGGGTCTGCTTTACCCTGACTGATTGCTCCGTGGCCACAGATTGCTCACAGAGGCGGGAGCTTTTGCGCATGGTGCAATAATGTGAGGAATTGTTCACGCCCCCGTGTGAGAGCGTGGACATGTGTTCAGTCACAATGCGCTCCATACGGACAAAGGCATACATACACGCATTGTTTGTCACACTGTAGGGCTTTGGTGCTCATCGCAAAATGAGTTAAACAGCAAAGAACGAGGAGGAGGCAGAGAAAGATGACTGCCTCTGAAAAATAAAACAAGGGAGTGAAGGAGACAGAGGGCATCTTGGGACAGGAAGCTGAGATATGAGAAAACTTATTGCTGGCCTTGCTTTAACTCCGGCTTCTGTTTTCACTGCAGCGGCGCTCTTGCAGTGAGTCATTACACA
Organism: Scophthalmus maximus; assembly: GCF_022379125.1. Taxonomy (NCBI): domain Eukaryota; kingdom Metazoa; phylum Chordata; class Actinopteri; order Pleuronectiformes; family Scophthalmidae; genus Scophthalmus; species Scophthalmus maximus. Next base: position 17,985,803 of record NC_061525.1, read on the forward strand.
CAAAGCAGCGTGGCGGGGTTTTATCATCGGCGGTGAGGGGCCTGGCGGTCACAGAGACGTCTCTGAGCCGAGGCTCAGTCCGCCAGCTAAGCGACACGCTGGTCACAATCGCAATGAAATGTAACCAAACTGCGTGTATACTGCGAGAAGTAAACCTCATATGACCTCAAATGAAGACGTATCCATTAAAAGAAGGATGAGTGAACTGCCCCTTAATAACAGATGAGGCTCTGAGTGTGTACAGAAAGACCACATCGGTACAACATAGCTGCCTCTCCCCTTTCTATTGTGGTTTGTAGCCATATCGTTGTGTGGTATATACAGTGAGGTGCTACCCTGCACTTCATGTGAGCTAAAATATGTGGAATTTATTGTATTTCTATCATAGAATGCATTTAAAAAATGGACATAGACATAGACTTCGGACGTGCGTGAAGCCATGTATTCTCTCCAATGACGAGTTATGGTAACTTCTGTTTGAAAAAATTAAAAAAATTGGAAAATAAATGGCGCTGGTCTAAATGCTGCAGAGAGTTTGTTCACAAACCAATGGGCGACGTCACGATGGGTTGCCACTTGGTAGTTTTAAAATTATCCAATAGATTTAGATTTATACCTATAATTTAAGTATTAAAAAAACGATTGTAATTCAAGTTTAATTTTAAGTTTTTCGTATGTTTATTTATCGTAAGAATTAGGGCCATTTTCTTCAGACGTTAGAGACACGAAAACCATCAGCTGATTTGGAGATACACATGCACACACAAACACACACACACACACACACACACACACACACAAATCCATTATTCTGATATCCGTAGAAAATCATACCGACGAAAAGTTAATTTACACAAGGACACAATTTGGTGTTGATCTTTCTGAGTATGAGTCTTTTTGTTTTCACCTCCACCCAACATTCCCGCAGCCTTCGACCCAGCCGTCGCTCCATCCATCTTTGCCTCTCAGTATTCCTTCATCCACCCATCCCGACCAGCACCCATGCTTTCATGACCCTGATTTTTTTCCCTCCACAGCCCCCCACCTCATTCTTTACGTAGCGTTATTTGTCAAAATCAACCCGCCCCATCATCCATCATATTAATTAGTTTCTGTCTCATTGTTCTCGTCATCAATCACAATCTATCATTGATCTCCCTCTGTGTCAGTCAAGGATGTTTAATTGTCTTTGTCCATTATTAGTATTAAATACATGCAGTACATTTACTGCTCATTACACATCCCTTGTGGACAGAATCGACAGCACCGTGTAAAACAGGCTTTCTCCATGAATGGTTTCATCATTGTAACGTGACAATGCTTTGTGTATTGTAACCTCTTTAAAATGACAAATACAAAAGAAGAAAAAAATCATACCTGTAATCTAAAATAAATGCTGTGTCACAATCTTCCTCATATTTGCATCTAAGATTTTATGGAAAGGTCACACAAAGTTTCCATAGATGTGACCATTATTTACTGAATGTTTTTTTTTTTTTCTTTTTCCCTTCGTCTGAATAAAATTCATCATAAATAACACTGCTCTCTATCCCTCAGTCGAGAAACAAATCGCTGCTACTTCCCCCACCTCGATTCAAAAGTTTGTGGTATGAGACTTTTCTTTTTTAAACGAGCTCAACGCCGACAAACTTTTCGTGGTAAAAGAAAACAATTTAAAAAAAAAAAATCTATTCCGATTTGTATCCGTCTGCGTTGCCTTGTTTAGCCTCAGCTTCTGTTCCAGCTTTGTCTTCACACAAGGTTCTGGTCACTTCCTAGCTTTTAACACAAAAGGCTGATGATGTATACTTGCTCTCACACTCTCGCGCACACACACACACACACACACACACACACACACACACACACACACACTTCTTCTTCTCACTACCTGAGCTTCAGTCTGGACGAGCTGCTCCTCAGCCCCGCACGGACAGCCATGGGCTCCCGCTGCAGAACAATGTAACACCAGCTCCATCTGCCGTGACCCTCCAGAAGTGAACCTTGACGATCACGTCGTACTTTTGATGCTTCAGTCATTGGCCGCTGAATCTACCATCCGCCACACTAAACAGTGCCACACAATTCCCTGCAATTCCATTAACTTAAGAAAGTTTAGACAGACACTCTTAAACCTCCGTAAAGGCAACTCCTGTGCCCCCAGTGGAAGAGTCATATTTTATTTCTGGGCTGTCAAACCATTTAATTGTATTACTCTGAATAATAATAGAAAATGAATAGAAGGTTTTGTTTTCTCCACATCCCCTGATCTCCTAGCCGCCCACACGAAGTCCATGGTACTGATCCTTTTTCTCAAATAATGAAGAGGCACTTGAAACACTTTGAATTACCCGCCGACCTACACCGCACGACACCTGAGGAGCGTTGCACATGCACTTGTGGGGAAAAAGAGCTGTTTGGTGCAGACTCCATACTTCAGCGGTTGGTCGGGTTGTGTGCGTCAAATCGTTTGGGATGTTTCACAATAGAAAATGCGAACGAGAGGCACAAATGTGTAGCTCTGATTCATTGTTGCTTGCGCTGCTCCAGCTGCGCCTCAGCAAATCCACCTGAACGTTTGCAGAAACAACAGCGATTCTGTATTTACATCTTCCCTTTCTGTGCTGAATTAAAATGACAAGTATAATTCACAGCTTGTTTGTGTTCAATGACAATACGATTTCAAAAGCATCGCAGACACTCGTGTCTTTGCAAAGGAAATTCCGTTTGATATATAACAGCTGCAACAAAAAAAAGAAAGAAAAGAGCAATGTTATGGGATTAAAAACATGGAACAATTAGTTCCTTACCATTCGTAGCCCACACACACATGCAGCTCCCAGCACTGACTCGGAATGAATTTGCCGTCGGTGGGCGTGATAACGAGACGATCTTTCACCCTTGGCATTTACATACGACAAAACTGACGACGCTAAACTGGCAGCACAAAAACACAGGAACACAGAAGAAGAAAAAAACGTGCACATTTGTTTACTCGATCCACAAGACGTTTGAAGCTTTACGTATCTTTTTGTGTTTTTTCTTTTTCTCTGAATGTCTGTCTCTCCCTCCCCTCCTCTCCCGTTCTGTCTTCAGCTGTCTGAGATGGATGAGAAGTGACTCTGGTGTCTCCAGGTGTCATCGACGGGAAACATGGTGATGACTCGCCTAAGCGGACGGCCTGCAGCAACCTTCATCCAAACGCTCATCTGCATTCAAATTCCTAACTTGTCTGTCCAAGTGTGCGTGCGTGTGTGTGTGTATTTCTGCAGGTTCCTCGTACATCTGTCATAATGTCAACGACACATCCGTGTGCATTATATGGCGTCCGTGGGCTTTCATTATCTCGGCGTATGTGCACATACATGTGTAAGCTTGTGTCTGTAAGGTGAGAAGTTGCATGCATGTGGGTTATGCATTTGTCATGCACACACACACACGCGCGCGCGCACGTCACAAGGTGTCAGCTCGCAAATTGGTTTCTCTCCTCTGGGCTGACAGAGTTGACAAGCCCTTTATGAGAGGTATAAACAAGGCTGCTTAAACCCCCCCCCACCCCCCCACCCCCTTTCAACTCAGTCTCCATCCTTTCAACTTAAAGCATCAAGTCTCTGCTCTGAGGGGCCCACTTGTACGTGAGACTCGCACTTCACACCACCCAGATTACACCCTCGCCTCGTTTGCAGGCGTCACTGTTGGGAAACCTTAAGTTAACGCGATCTCGACGCCGACGTTTTAATTAACGTAGTGCTTCTTGGTGATCTTGAAGGCCGGTACCCTTTTATCACACGGACCTTTAAAATCGTCGAGGGCGAATGAGGTGACAAAGATGCAATGAGGTGAAGAGAGTCACGTGAACTGTTTTTTTTTTCAAATATAAAAAAAACTATTGATACAATGGCTTGGCTGAATACTTCATTTACAATTTGTCGGTTTGTACACATTCTTAAATAGTTTTACTATTTATTTATTGATTATTGATACAGTACTTGATTTATTTTTTGCTTATCCATTAATTTTTCTATTTACTACCAAATCACTAAAGCAAATATTTTTTTAATGAGCGGTGTCTATCCATACAGCCTTGTCTGCACAAAAAAAATCTACATTTTAAATCCAATATCCATTTCACCAATCCATACAGAAACTGAAGTGGAAAACAAAAAATCGATATTGTGCAAGACTATTTCTTAGTCCAGACCAATAACTTCCAAGAGTCTTCACTGGTTGATTGGATGATCCCTATTAAGAAATACATGCACCCCTGCCCATGGCTACCAAAAGGTGTTGGCTCTTGCATCATATTTCTTTTCATCTTCTCGCCCAACTCTTAGAAAAGTGAATAAAAACAAACACCTGTATATCCTAAGATGCTGAACTTTCTTTTAAATCACAAAATAGAAACAACTATGCCCAACGTCAATCCATACCTTACTCAAGTTTGTCTTACAGTTAAATAATCTGAACTCTTACCTTGAATTATGTTCTCCTCATCATTGCAGGAGGAAAATTATATTCCACTTATTTGTTTTATTTTTTTAAAGGCTGATTTAATAGTTTAGAAAGCTTATACAGCTACAAGGGTGTGTGTGTGTGCTCCGGGGAGTGTGTGCAGGCTTGTATCTGCCTATGTGTGACTGCGTCCATCCCTCCATCCGTCTGTAATGAACAGCCAGTTAATGAAGGAGCCCTTGCTTCTTCCATCCCACCAGCCAGGAAATAATTACCTTGTGTCTGAATCCATTCTCCATCTGTACCACACTCCACGGCTTCATTTAGCTGCCGTCCCTTTAAAAAAAGAAAAAAATCCAATTCTTTCTCCTCTTCTTTTTCTTTCACACTCTCTCTCTCCCCTATCCCGTCTCTTCCCATCGTCCAACACCTTCGCACCCCCGCGCATCTGAAGACCGATACAACCACCTGTCACCCACACCTGTCACTGTCATACTTTGAATACGGTGAAACAATTTACTCAATTTTGATGGTTTAATAAAGCCCTTTAATAGAGTTTTCTATCTGCAGGCCAATGTGTGTGTGTGTGTGTGTGTGTGTGTGTCAGCGCATTTGTGCATTCTTGTGTGTGTGTATGCTCTCACAATTCATAATAGAAGAAAGAAACCCTCTACAGCCCAGAGGTTCAACATGACTCTCTATACTGCTTTATATATACTGCTACTGCCCAACGCTTTGACCTCAGCAAATCCTCCCATGCCTATTTATTGTGTGTGTGCTGTTCTTCTGTAAACCCACCATGTGTCTCTTTTTCTAAGCCATTACTTAGCGTCCGTGTCTGCTTTAAATGTAAAAAAACAAACAAGTAATTCCTTGAAGTTCCCTTTTTGCATAGCACTCACTGATTCATTTATGCGAACATGTGTTAAAAATGCATCCTTAGAAGTTAGAAAACATATCATGATGACTTAGACATGATATAATACCATATTCTGCTAGTCGCCGTAAGTAAGGCTCATTAAACAGAGAACACGTTTCCTGCCGAAGACATGTTCAAAGTCATTACACTCGCATCTGGAGAAATGGATGATGTCACGGAGAGGCTTGCAGTTTGTGTTCACACTAAGCCGGGAGAGGAGGGAACGGGACGAAAAAAGAAAGAGGGAAGGAGGTAGTGGGAGAAATATTCATCTGCATTTGTGTGCGCTAAGTGTGCACCTTCCTTATTCTGTCTGGGGGGGGGGGGGGGGTGAAACCCGAATGCCAGCAGTGGAAAGTAAAAGGCAAACAGAAGGTGGCACTGGTGCCTTGATAGCGTAGGTGTAAGTAAAGCAATGTGGGAGAAGCAGAGTCAGGGTAGGGGTCCGTCTGTTTCCACCGCACAAAATTAAAAGAGGCGAGTGTGGTATCAGAGCCTGAGGACATTGAAAGGTTTTCAATGACGGTTACAATGGTCCTCTTTGTTTTATTTTGTTTGTGAGGTTTCCCGAGTAAACACTTCCTATAAGCCAATTTTCTAATGGTAGGGTCAGATTTCTATAGCCGCGGCAGCGGCGGTGGAATTACACCAGCCATTTCAGTCGCACGCGTGACACTGTGGCACTCGCACGGGGTTCCAGTTCAAACGGGGCGCTCGGCTCTCTGCCAATCACACAGAAGAGACAGTGAGAGACCAACGGGCGTAAAAGGGGCCATGCGTTGGTATTGAAATGACATAGGACGAATTGATTCCTCCTGCAGAAACGTTTTGGATGGGCAGATGCAGCAACCGAGCACAGGCTTCTTTGGTTTTTAAGTGTGTAGCAAACACGACACGTGGTCACTAGGCGTGATTTGCATACATGTAATGTGAAGTGAGGGGTGTCTGTCGCAGGGCTCCTCAAGTGCTTCACGCCTTTGGTTACCCTCTCACATTCACCAGGGCCTGGTTCGCTTCCAAAGTTGTGATGATGTCTGTGCCCGCTCGCTTTAAGCTCGACTGTGTAAATACTGGTACTGTCCTGCAGCAGCAAACAGAGACGCGGCATTTCCAACGAGGGCAACAGGTTTTTTTGCACAAAGATGCCCAGAGTTGGTCCGTGTCCGCGAATTGTCACCGTTGCGGTCCGTCGCTGCCGTGCAGAAATTACAGTCGATTTCAACGGTTCTCCGTTGACAGTTACTGTGTAATGACTGTGTTCAGCACCACTTCAGTGAGTTGTTTTTCAAAAATGTGTCCAAATGCTGTGATTTGTAATGTTCCATTCAACAGTGTTTTCAGCAAAACGCCAAAGTAAAAAGTAGACTCAAGTGTGGCTAGTATTCATCTAATAATTATTCTTAACATATTGAACCCTTAATGCTTAAATAAATGAAATCACTGAGTTTTACACAAGTAAATCACTTTTCTGTCTTTTTCTATTTTGTGTGTGAGTGTCAAACCAAAACCTGACATTGGATTCATTCTGCGTGTGGTGAATAATAGACACTGGCACTTTGTTGCCCTGAAAGCAACACTTGGAATAAATTCACAAAGCAAAAAGAGTGAATGTGGGCCCGTTCAAAGAAGAACAGTGCCATTCAACATCTATCATTTTCCACCAGTACTTGACAAGCCCTGTTGATTTGATGAACTTACGATCTATATGTGTAGTTGGCCGTCCTTCAGTTGAAAGGAGTTTTTGAGAGACTTTAATTCATTTATTTCTTTGGACAACTTTTGTTGCCGTCCGTCTGAACATTGTCCTCATTAAGGTGATATGATGTTTCATTTAAATGCAGCTCATTCCTGTTTGCCCTGGTGAATCACTGTCTAACAACAGGCTCCATGCAACTGCGTGTCTTTTCAAGCCTCTTTTTCAAACGAAAAAACGTCCTGACGTAGCAACGTCCTGCGACGGAATCACACCGGCAGCGACGCCTGTCAACGTGTTTCCACTCATGACAACTCAGTGGTCATTACAGCATTACTACATCGGTTCTCAGTATCATTACTACATTATCACACAAGTACTCTGTAGCCCGACTATTTTATCACATGGGTATTCAGTAGTCATTACTAAATTATTACACTGGTACTCAGTAGTCATTACTACATTATTACACGAGTACTCTGTAGCCCGACTATTTTATCACACGGGTATTCAGTAGTCATTACTAAATTATTACACTGGTACTCAGTTGTCATTACTACATTATTACACGAGTACTCTGTAGCCCGACTATTTTATCACACGGGTATTCAGTAGTCATTACTAAATTATTACACTGGTACTCAGTAGCCACTGCTGCTTTACTACATGAGTACTCAGTAGCCTTTGCTACATTATCACATGGGTACTCAGTAGTAGTTACTACATTATTACACTGGTACTCAGTAGTCACTGCTGCTTTGCTACATTAGTACTCAGTAGTCATTACTACATTACAACATAAGTACTCAGTAGCCTTTACTAGATTATTACATTGGTACTCAATACTCATTCAGTCATCACATAATTATTACATGCGTATAGTCTTACTATATTATTGTATCAGTACTCAGTAGTCATTTATTCCACTATTACATGATAACTCAATGTTCATTACTATGTTAATACATGAGTACTAAGTACAGACAGATATCTGCCAGAGTATTCAAAACTGTCTCTGTGGTCGTTCTGTCTACAGTCGTATTGCCATGGTCTCGCTCTCTCCCTCTCTCTCCCTCACACACACACACACACACACACACACACATCAATACCAGCATGAACCACTCATTCAACAAAAAAACTGAAACACATCACGGAAAAAGAATGACAAAATATTGATGCTCTCATCTGAACTCATTATTCTCTGTGTGAGTGTGCTGTGGCTCAGAGAGGCAGCCGCTGCTTAGGAACAGAGTCGGTAGAGGGAAGGTTGTGGGTTTGAAGCCAGTCTGTCTTTTGTCCCGCACTCCTTAAATAACCAAGAAACAGATGTGAACAATGTAAAGGGAATGTGACCTGTCCTTTAAAGCGCTTTGAGTGGTCAATAAGACTAGAAAAGCGCCATGTAAATATAGTCCATTAACCATAAGTCATGCAGCTAGTCAGAGTGATTGGTTTTACTGTAAATTTAAAGGCCTGTCCGAAGAAACAACTGGTTTCAGTCTGATCCCTGTGGGTTAAATGCTTCTGGGCCACTTAGCAAGAAGCATGTCGAGGCCAACATGATTCTAACTTTATGTTTTGAGTTCCAAGAGTATCAGATAATTATAGTGCGTCTTTAAAAAAAACAGCAAACATAACATGGTGATTTTATCCTCTTCAGGACCACGGACAGTGACAGTGAGAACGTCATGAGCCAAGTGACTGCGATGACTTTTTTGGTAAATGTACAAACATCTTTACAAAGATTGTTATTGGGTCATTCAATGTAACATGGTACAACATTGCCAATTCTTTGTGAACTATAAATCAAATACTACTGTGTCTTTCCTGTCTTATTGTCATGGCAACAGTTTTTTCTACTAATCATAGTAATAATATTAATAATAAGCTGAAACTGTACAATGTGCAATTGTTTATCTAAATAAATAAATACGGTTCATAACATAACTTTAATAATAAATTAAGATAAATAAGTTCATGTACCAGTTCATCACTAATTATTTGGGATATAATTGATTGCATTTGATGATAATGTGTTTTCATTAACTCTCCAAGAGTTTGTTTTATCATTTTTTTTATCAGTTGATGATGATATGACGGTATGCAAAATATGTCAAACTTTTTTAATGCTCTGCTACAGGTATGAACTGTTATGAAGGCTCTAAAAACCATCCGACATCTGATTCATTATATAATTGTACTTTTATCATGTGAAATGTAATACGTCGTTCCGTGAACTCACCAAACGATGGACGTCATACCACTTGGAAAGGAAAAGGACAAGTGAAACAGATTCTGAGCTGGAGCTTACCCTTACATCCCTCCATTCATTCGTTTTCGTTCCCTCTTTTGTTCACTCACTTCATTATTTATTTCTGACCTTGGCCCTGCAATGCAGAGGCTGCAAAAAAAAAAATCCCCTTCAACCTCTCTTTCTCCCCCACATCTCTCCCTCCATCTCTTTACATCTCTCTCGGTCTCTCTCTCTCTCTCTCTCTCTCTCTCCGGTGCTGCTGGCCCGCTCGGCTGCTCAGCAGTACGGGCCAGCATTTACCACCCATTGCCTTCTCATTCTCAAAATGCCATTCACCCTCTGTTTTCACTTCTCTCTCGCTCTTTCCTCTTTCTTCAGACAACCTCTGTTGTTTTTGTGCACTTCAGTCTTTCCATCAGAATTCATCTCCCTGCTCTCTCTTTCTTCTGTATTCATCTCTCACTCCCGCCTCAGTGCCACCTACAGCATAGATCCCTCCATGAATGTCCACAAAACCTCCCACCAAAATTAAACTCAGGGGATGCTCGTGGGGGAGGTCTGCGTGTTTGACTTGTGTGTGTGTGTGTGTGTGTGGATGTTTGGTGGGGGTGTTCGTGTTCCTATTTCAGCACATGATTTATAGTGTATGCGTCCTTGGATCTCTTTGTAAGAGCAAGCACGTGTGCCTACAGCCAGCCTCTGAGCTAGAGGACACATTTCATATGTGCTAAAAACTCAAAGAATTATAACAACTAAAAAATTTGGTCTGAGTATGGAAAGAATTGCAAAATAGAACTTTTGATACACTGATTAAGACAGGTTGTTTGATGGCGATGCATCATTGTGGCATGAATCACTGGGTGGTATGAAGTATTCAGTTTTTGAAAGGCTTTGCTGGATGGTGCATTTAATGCCTTTATTTGCTTTGAGAACCTGTGAACAAACAAATTGATCCTCCTGACAAACACTTGTCCTTGACTTCTGGTCTACGACAATAAAAGTTTGTGTAAAGTACCGTCAACTCTGTTTAGGTACAAAGTTATCCTAAGGATGGATGGATGGATGGATAGTTAGATAGATCTAGATTCTAGAAAGTGATGGTTCTTGAAGAAGTTCTGAGAGATAGAGATAATGTCTGATGGCATTCGGCTCAATGGCCCAGCCGCAGTTATGTGGAGATGTGATCCAGATTGCACCACGTGGAGTTTAAAAAAAGCACAATTCTTCCGACTGCTCGTGGCGGTATCTCAATCTCAGCACAAATCCCGTTGGAATCTGAGGACTTTCCAGTGTGAATAAAGTATCTGTTCATGTGAGTGGTCCCAGTTCATCCATCTTGTTTGCCAGAGGACCTTACATTCCCCATAAATGACTGCAGGGGTGCAGTGTTTACATTTTCTAAACAAACATGAACATCTGGTCTGACCTTACCATTAGAAATTGGCTTTAAGTTTTCTTCAGTCTCTGTACAAAACCAGCTCTGCATCCCCACTGTTTCCTCCTCATCGTCTCCTGAATTGAAGGATTTCCACCATCCACGGTAGTCGATTGCTGCAATGCGATCCCCCGTTCTCATGTGCAGATAATTCCAGCAGAGTAGCAGTCAGTCATTGCAAGTGATCTGAGGACAAAGGGGGAAATAAAATGTAGCCAAACCCTTGAAACATGTGTCTTACTGTTGAGTAATGTCTAATAGCATGAAACAACAATGACCAACTACATATAATACAAAAATTTTATAAAAATGACAAAGACACATGGAGCTGCCACGAGCACAGTGATACCAACAAAATCAACGTGAGCTCTTTTGTCACTTTCCACATTGCTGTCGGATCTCTATCCTGTAAGCAGCAAAAAAAATGCAATTTGCGAGCAATCAATTCTCCGTTCCAAGTGACATGTGAGGGAATCAGTAAAAGGTCAAAAGGTCACTGCCTGAATGCTTCCCTGCATTCTCTTAGACTGGGGGTCAGCGGGTCGGGTGGAGCCCCCCCCCGCCCCCAATCCCCCAAGGGGAATCAGGTCAGTTTTCTGTTTTAGATCAGTCTTACTACTCAGCTATTATGTAATAGTCCCTCATCAACTGAAGGACGGATGATAATAAACTTCATTTATGTACGGCATAAAAATCATGACATAGAGAGCTGCTCAGTGCAAATGTGCCAAAGGAGGAACAAACGCGGAATTTCCTTGATCCCTCTTTAATGTCTTTTTGTTTCAGTGAAAATTGGGCAAATTTCTCTCCACAATCGCTAATATTTTGGTCTCATTTCACTCGGTCGCATTAATATTTCATGTGTTCTAAATCTATTCTAATTACCACACTGCTAATTACTATATTTCAAACCCAATTAAAGATTGATCACTACTAGAGGCTTAGTTCTGTTCCCATGCCAACATGAGATAGCAGGTTAACAAGCAAGAACAAGGCGTTTAGGAAGAACAAAGAAAACATGCTTTAAAAGTTTTATATGACCATACGTAAATCAACTGCTAGTGATTTTAATATGTAAAAAAAAAGGGCTTTTTTGTATCCAATCCTGACACAATAATCCAGATAGGATAAAGTAGTTAGCTAGATGAATTTGTTAAAGAGAAAACTGCTTTGTATCATTATTGTATCCATAACAACACCGTGAATGAAAGATTGAGAAGTTGCCCTACAATGTTAAGTATGCAATAATTATACATCCATTTATTTAAATACAAATTTAAATAATTGATTAATTGATTGACTCACTGGTAACTGCTGATGCACATGTAGATCAAAAAAAGTTCAAGAGCATAAAAAAATAAAAATAAAAATAATAAATTGACAGCATACTTTCAATGTACATACAGAAAGCATGATCTATCACTGTATTCAGTAATTCTTCCTCCTGTCCATACAGGCCACAAGTAAATCAAGAAAATGTCTGTCAAATTATCATGCAAATGAAGCAGATACAAATTGAATTGAATCTGAGAAAAAGAGAGTGAGTTGGAAGGTCCGATCACTGTAACCACAACCTATTGCATGCAATGTTTTCTGTACGTTATTTATAACTTGCTTATTTATAACTGAACTTCTGTAGGTTATTTATAACTTAAAGAACCCACGGGTGAGGGGTCGACCTGTTCATCACTTCTGTGTGCTGAGAATAGATGTTTCAGAACCACGTCTGTTTGTGAAGCAACGTCACTGTCACTTCTATGATTTTATCAATGAGAGCAAACTAAACTCTTCCAGCAAATGCACAGATGGAACAATACTTTAGATGTTAGTGAGTAGCCCATATTTAAGACAATGAGTTTGGATCAGCATGAGAAAACTATAAAGTTTAATTTGGTTAAAGCTTTAAAGGAGACTGCATGATTCTGACAATATCTGTTGTCCACAGCTGCTTTATACTGTATGAAAAGCTTCTTCTTCAGTCATTAAATCCCTGCAGTCACACGAAGGCAGCAGGACACATACAGTATGCAAATTAATCTGCAGCCTCAGGCCTAAACTTCAGCTCTTTAACCCGGTGCATCACACAACTTCTTTGTAGTTATTCAGCAGTGTTCTTTATTCTTGAAATCCCTGACCAAGCAGCCAGCGTTGCATCACACTTTGCAATATGATGTGGCAATATACAACTGAAAAAGCATTAGATTACTGTGATCATATCAAAAGGCATACCTTAGTATTTTTAATTACAAATTATTAAAAAAGTACAACTGCTGATGTCTTTTATAGAAATATGAATTAAAAAAACGGAATTCTAATGTGTTTAATCATCATTTTCAAAAATGTATCTCTTGACTCTGGTCTGTTTTTACCCAGATGACTAAAGCCCTTTGCAACGCATGTGTTTTGAAATATTCTCGAACTCTCGTTCAAATGAGTAGGCAGAGTTTTACTCGTCTGTGAACCTCACTGTTCAGCGGACATTCACGGTAAAGGTCCGTCCACAGGTTTTTATGATTTTAGATATATGTTATTATGGGGAATGCCAAGAGTTATCATCTCAACAGGTTGAGATGACGTCACTCCCTCTGCTCTGCTGCAGGCACTGCAATGACCTAAAAATCCATCTGGCTATGTGTGTGTGTGTGTGTTTGTGTGTGTGAGTAAAATGCATTTAACCGCAGATAATTTGAGAGGGAGTGTTTCCTGTCTTGTCTGCTTGTGTGTTCAGTTTGTATGTGTGTTTGCGTGCGCACATGTGCATTCAGGTAGACGTATAATCTCATCTTTCGCAGTCTGATACATTCCACTATGCTTACTTTGAAATGCTTTATCCACAATACACAGTGGTTTATTCCTACAGATGGGATCTCCCCCCCCCCCGTTACCCTGGAGAATCCACAAGAATGGACCGTTGTTCGTAATCCTCTCACTATTCATGGGCGGATGCCATCAAGTTGTATTTTACTTGGGGAGTTATTATTCATATATTTTTTTTATTTATTTATTCATGTTTATGTTACACAAAATGACAACACACTGGGGCAAATGTCACCATGGTAAACCATTAAACAGCAAATATCAGATTAAGTGTGTCACAACAGAGCTTGGAAAATAAACTTGTAAACACATTATCTCAAAACTCACGCAGCTTAACACACTTCTAATCATTACGAGTACAATAGAAAAAATATATGATTATATAATATTGATTTGAAAAGGTTAATAAACTAAATAAGTTTCACGTTAATTCATGTGCCATTTTCTGTGTTGATTTGTGACTTCAGTTCAAGTGTTAACTAGAAAATAGACACTCTACTGGCTTCAAATGAAGTAGGTAGGCTGATAAATCTTGAAATGTGATCACAAAATAATCACAACAACACAATCCATCCCTGTCAGCAGAGATGTTTGATATACTCGGCAAAGGTGTATTTCGAATGCAAATGTATCACATTCTAAATTTATTTTGTGGAATAGGGATTATTTTAGAAGTGTGCCCCTTTGTGGCACATCGTAGTTTATTGGCATAGAATAGCTCAAGTTTAGTCAAATTTATTTATATAGCACATCACAAAAGGTGATTAGACTCAACGTGCTTCGAGATAAAAAGAACAGAAAATATATGCAACAATCATTCATGAAAAATGATACCACGCTATTACAGTAAAAGGGAATGTAGAAAGACAGCCACAGACCGAAGTTGTATCTATTAATGACATACTTTCATCTGAACTGAAAGCCTGAAAGAAAAGGTTTATTTTTATGTTTGCTTTACAGTTGTAGCCGACCTTTGCTCAGATGGTAGAGTATTCCACAGAGTAGGGCCATGATGACTGAAAGCTGAATCAAAATGTATTCTATCTTTGTAAATCTGTAAGATAGATCACAATACAATCACAAACACAATCCATCACTGTCTCCAGAGGTGTTGGGTATACCCAGAGAGGACCATGTTGAATGCCAAAGTAGTCGCTTATCACATTATGTGTTTAAAGGTATACGATAGAGTAGACAGGCAGACCTTCAAACAACCTGCCACCATTCTGCCAAGTTGTCTGCTTTGATACAATAGGCTGTGGGGGAAGCCTAACTTACACCTCAAAGGTCTCCCAACCAAACCGCTGAGCTCTGAGAGTCTTCATTGAAATCACTTAGAATCAATTGCTGAAAAGTCAAATTTGAATTAATTAATACAATTAAAAATGTGGAACTGTAAAGTCTCTTGACAAATTGATTTAAATGCTAGTGATTATATAATAGGCCGTTGTTTCAGAGAAGACATTTTGACAGGAAGGAAAAGCTGATGTTTAAATAATGATGTGAATGATGACTGGATTCCATTAAGCTGCATCAGCTTCAGGGTCCTACAGTTCATGCTGGCTCACTGTCAACACAATGATGTCTAACTGGGACACTTG
Source organism: Scophthalmus maximus (assembly GCF_022379125.1). NCBI lineage: Eukaryota > Metazoa > Chordata > Actinopteri > Pleuronectiformes > Scophthalmidae > Scophthalmus > Scophthalmus maximus. Next base: position 18,000,977 of record NC_061525.1, read on the forward strand.
AACTGGGCAGAACCATCATCATTCTCATTAGGTACACCTATGACGTGTCAAAATGTCTGTTCAAGACAAAATTCAAGTGACAACTTCAGTGTAGTCAGTTAGAAGAAGTGGTTGCTGGAAAATCAACCTGGCTTCCAAGTTCACTGGTATTAAGTTTTGTCCGAGATAAACATTAATTTAAAAAAAGCCCGCAGGATTTATTAACAGTTGTAATTAAACTTAATCAGCTTTTAATTGGCAGAAGGTTCTCATTAAAACCTGTGTGTTATTTATAGATAAGTGGACAGAGTGACACGGCAACAGTATTTACAGCAGAGTGTATCTGGTAACTGCAGACCCAGGTTGTACATATTTTTTTAATCTTAGCTTAATTACATTAAAAGAAAAAAGTGCTTTATCTGTATGCATGCATTTGTGACTTGAATTCGATTTGGGCGGCAAGAGGTAGTCAGTGGAGGCTTTTATGCTGATTGAAGACCAGACGCACCACCTCATTCTGGACCATAAGCTAGAGTTTCACTGTGCATGGAAGGAGGCTGGCTAGAAGGGCACTGTAGTAGTCAAGGTGAAAGATAACCATGGCCTGTACAAAGAGCTGGAGTCAAGTACAGTTAACCCTGATGATGGTGTTATATAACTTAGTGCAAAGAAGCAACACTGGGAGACAGATGACATAGTCAGAGAAGTCAAGTGAAGTTTATCTATAAGGTACATAATAACATCCAGAGTTGACAGAATTGCTGTACAATAAAAACAATCAAAGATAAGGATAGCTCACCGACCATGACACCCAGATTTCCTGCTACTTTGGGTGGGATGACAGATGAAAAGGGAATGTTGATGCTTGTATTGTGCCAGAGAGATTTATTGGCCAGGATGACAAACAGTCTTAGCTAAAGATGTTGTTGTCCATGTGGATATGCCTGGGAGACATGCCGAAGTGGTGGGGTCATCTGGCAGGAATGACATGGAAAGTTGGATGTTGTCTGCCTAGCAGTAATATGAAATGGCATGCAAGTGCATGACTGGACCCAAAGAAATATTGCAAGGTGCCCAGCATTGATCCTTGGGGCACCCCTTTGAGGAGGGGATGAGATAAGGATGTTTGTCAGAGACACATAAGGTGAGAAAGCCTGGTGAGAATGGATTCAAACTGAGAAAGCATTTTGCCTGAAATGTCGATATTAGAGCAAAGAGATAGCTGGAGGCAGTCGTTCACTGTATTAAAGACTGTCGTCAGGTCCAGTTGGAGAAGAACCAAAGACTGAGATGTTTCGGTTTCTGTCACAGCCAACTGAGCCGTTCCAGTGGACTGGCCACTCTTGAAGACCAAGTGATTTGGATCAAGGAGGATGTTCCATGAGAGGAATTTGGTTACAGGAAACCACCCTCTCAATAGGAGATAAGAATGGAGGTAGTGAGCCTGGTCGATAACTCCCAACCAGAGCTGGGTCGAGTAAAGACCTATTGAGTAGAGGTGTTGGAGGTGGTGATCATCAAGATCAGCTTCCTGATCAAGGGGAGAATAATTGAAAATGGGAAAAAAATGTAGATGAATGACGACTTTTTGGATGAAGATTTCTGAAATCTGACAAAATTTACCATGATTCACCATTTAATTTCATTCTATTACGAAAACTGAATGAACGACACGCTATATGTGAAATATTGTTGCTTTTTGGAATTCTACACAGATAAAATGATTTCTTTCATCATTTATCATAAACTGTCGTTCGCTCCTTCCCCGAGAAAATATATAAATAAAAGCAAAGAAACAGGTATTTCCCAGTCAGTGCACTGATGTTTGAAGTGAAGCAACTTTGTGAGGATGCTGAGTTAAAGCAGTAGCCTCAGCTACACTCTGAGAATCGATTGATGGCTTAGCATGTACGCACACACTATTTTCACACACAGACATACTCTCTCTCTCTCTTACACACACACACACACACACACACACACACACACACACACACACACACACACACACACACACACACACACACACACTCATATTAAACAGAAGTGGTTCAGCCAGGGGACAGCCAAGTTGTTGGGAAAAATGGGGATAGAGAGATGGAGAGAGGGAGAGGAGGAGGCAGAACAGAAAGGAAGAAGAGTGGCTTTAGTCAAACTTAAACTCTCTGTGCCACGGAAGACTAATCACGTAACTATCTCCGCTTTATTTACCACTTGCTTCTCAACTCCAGGATGTCCTTGGATCACAAGAAAGTAGAAAAGAAAGAAAGGGGAAAAAGAGGGAGGGGTAGTTTCAGATACCAGCGCCTGTGGTAGCCATTCAAACTTCACATTGACATGACAGATATTGAAGACAAAATAACTAAGGGACACATGATGAAAGACAGTTTTACTTTTGAAGAATTGAAATGCCCTTGATGTCTGAAAGACAGAGTGGAAAAAAAACAACTAAAAAACACGAATGTTGTTTTCAAGCTCAGCAAAAATCCTGACTTTTAATGAATACATTTTTCTTGAAGTTTCCAGCAGGTCACATGACTACAGTCCTTCAGAAGGTGTACTTATCTTGTCAAGTAACACTTTTCATGGGGTTTGTTGGAAGAGGTTTATTTACTGATGAACTGGTACTCAACTTTTCATGGTCTGTAACTCGAAGCACTGCACCTTCATCTCTCTGTGATTTGTCTTTTTTCAATCGCCTTCAACACAAAGACACCCATTCCCCACTGAGAAATGAGTTTAGAGCCACTTATCTCCCCCAGTGCTACACACTCCTCGAGAAGGAGGAATCCTGGGGGACTGATTGATCTAGAGGCTTGAATCCTGAAGGAGCTTTCTCACCTAAATTTGCTTTGCTTGTTTTATAGCATGTATAAGAGACAGACAAACAGGTTAATTCAGATTCTGGATAAACATTAGAAAGAAAGCTAGGGATGTACACTATACATCTGCATGCTCATATTTTATTCTTCATCAAAAAGTATGATGATGAAAGTTAATTCATACCATCACTAGATATCAGAGGGCACAAGTTCAGAGACTGACAACTGAGTAAACTCAATCAGCTGATGAAGGCTGTACTTACTTTAAATACATTAAACCTTGGCAGCAGCAAACAACAACATCAACTGGTACATTTGCCAATTCAGGCGTACTAAGGGTGTTTGTTGATGTTTAAGTGAAAGACTGTAAGGAATACAGTCAAGTAATAATGTGTAGTAAGTACTACACTGACATTGGAACTCTGGAAATTGGGGCACTATGCACCTACAATTGAGGGATATTTCAAATTAATCAGTCTCATAATCATAAGTAGTACATCCTCAATTTAGGGATCTGTCTCTGTCTCTATCTCCTGTCACCAATAGCTTTGTGTGAACTTTTCAAAGGCCAGAATCGAGAGGCTCACCGACATGTCGCCTACTCCGACTACATTTCTAGCAGACTAAATAACTAGACGAATCATGACTTCTGCCACTCAGAGCGCAGGACTACAGCGTAGTCCGGGTTTCTCCTGATGAGTAAATGAGTAGTGTGAACTGCACAATGATCTGACGGCTTTGAGAGTCGTGTAGTCTGAACTTGGAATGCACAAGACTACAACTGGGCAACATCTAAGGATATTTATTAGGTGTATGAGCAAATGGATAACTGAAGAAATTAATTCGAATTTAAAAGATGTACAAAAATCACCTTTTTTAATGAGAAAAAGAGTTAGTCAAAATAGTGAAAGCATGTGATTGGTGGTGGACATTCTACTTCTCTATGACTCAGAATTAAGAATACAAAGCACTGTCTGACATCAACTCTTATCCCAGACAGCAGAAGTAAAAGTTTGAGAGAGGAGTTTCTCAAAAAGGTCCATTCAAACCCACCACTTCTTAATGCCAGGCACAGTTCAGACCTGGGGTGAATGCACCAAAGGCACACTGTCGTCTTCGCAAACAAAAATGTCAGATGTGTGTGTCTGCATATAGAGCAGGAAAGTGAGATTTGATCACAAGTGGTCAGTCAAGGGTGTACTCGAGGGCTATCCACTTGTGATCGGATTACCCGAGACAGAAGTTAATACCAGTTCTTAACAGGACCTTAGTGGAATTAAAGAAAAGGGGGAGTCCTCACTACACGGGCCTACTTTAAATGGTGTCTGCCTGAGCCTAATTCATCCAGTGATTTGCCAAAGTAATGATGTGTAAATGCCAGGCCTTCATGGTTCCTCTTGACTGTGTAACATATAAGAGAAAGAAACAAATCATGTGTATGAAAAATCTAAAATCTTTTAGATATTCACCTTGGTATTCATTAACAGACAAGTGAACCTTCAAATGTCTATGGATCGCTCTCTCTTTCCCATTCTCTTAGTTTCAGTCTCACAGCAGTTCCGTTGTGCCACCGCGGAAACAAAGGAGCAATCGTGGGCAAGGAAATGACAGAGGGAAAAGGAGAGTTGAGCCAAACAAGGAGAAAAGGGAAGGGGGGGACATTTGGGGACAGCTAACAAGTTCTGATCAAAATTCAGGAGCAGATCAAGTGGTTGTGAAGTATGCTTCAAACAAAAGTCCCCCCACCAGCTCCCAAAAGCTCTCTTATGCCTCAATGTTCCTTACCCCTATGGCTCTTATCATCTTTCCCTGTTCCTCATGCCAGCATCTTCTTTTCACACCTCCTCCAACCCCAAACCCATCTCCCCATTCCCCTCAAGGCTACGGGTAGCTCTCTACTTTGCTGTATTTGCTTCTTACTTCCGTCCTTCCCACTCTGCCCCTTCTTGCCTCTTTCACTCACCCCCTTTGCTCTCCCTAAGGCCCTCAGCTTTCTCTCTCTTCACAACTGATGAAAGGAGGAATAAATGAAGGGGCGCATGTTAATTTTGTGGTGGCCACTCTTGACAAGTTTTAATCAGAGTGGGGAATCGCATGCCAAGTCATCCAGAGTACAGAGATAGACAGTGGCAGCAATAATTTGGTCAAGGTCAGAGGTTTTTGGGGGACTTCATTGTTGTAATAAGGACACATGAAATAGTTCACTTCATTCGCTTAAATTGTCCAGAGTCAGCACTTTAAAACTCAACTATTCATGTGTGCATCTTCATCAATAAGGATTGATTAGGAACTTTCTGATCTCTTTACCCTGTCAATGGCAATCGTCTGTGCCCTACTGACAGGTCCTGAAATAACGTTTCATTTTTAAAGTCCTTTATTTTCTATATTCTTTTGTATACTGTGTGACAGTATGTTTTTGTTTATTCTATCGTATTCATGACTCTCTCCTCTCCCCCTCTTTCTGCCCACCTCTCCTCTCTCCACCATTTCCCCCGCTCAACCCAACCGGTCTCCTCCACAGTCGCCAAGTGGTTGCCAATTGTGGGAACTGTTGGGTTTTCTCTGTAATATTGTGAGGTCCCGACCTCACTGTGTTAAGTGCCTAGAGACGATGTATGTATGTGATTTGGCTCAATACAAATAAAATTGAATTGAATGACATTTATTTATTTACTTATTCCAGTCAAAAGATTCAGAAATGTTTTAAAAAGGGAGACAGAAAATAAATAATAAAAATGTATTTCTTTGATTCTGGATAGTCTAGGATAAATGGTTGTTCATACTGCCATTGAACGCCAGGAGAGCAAAAACTTGGATTGAAGATATGTTTCTTCTTCAATATAGCACAATAGCACAGTGGGAATATAACTTACTTTAAGCGATGGACATGTTTTTGCTCCTGTGTAATTACATGAACTCTCACCTGTTACAAAGGAAACTTTTCAAACAAAAAAATCAGTAGTCTCATTTTACTTTCAACACTTGATGAGCAGCGAGCCACCAGCATGGAAGTCATTCGACATCTGAAAGTTGACTGGCTGTGGCACTGATTTGAGTTTTTAGAGGTTCTTCACTCTTCCTAATTGGATTGCGCTTTCCTGCTTCTCCGTCTCTCATCAGGAAATCAATCTATAGTCTCCTATAAAGCTGCTGGATGCCAATGGATGGGTTTCTGTAACAAGCCTTAAAATGTGTAATGCTTCAACGGGTCTCATCTTGACAGTCTCTTCTTTCACACTCTGTTCCTTGGTACCTCTCGCTGTTATCAAAGTGGTGATTGTGAGCGGTTCAACAGAGTAACAGACCCAAAGAATAGGAGAAAGAAAACAATGTCTGTTTTCTTCCTTCGCTGTCGAGCACCCCCCCTTCTCTCTGCTCCTGTTTTGATCCGCTCTATTTTCTGAGTTGTCACATATCCAACATCCTGCTGAATGAAAATAAAAAGGAGACATGCAGATGGAGTATCACAGTTGGAGAAAAACGGCTAAAAATATGATGACTTTTGTTTTGGCCAAGTCAAAAGAATCTGCACTACTCCCTCTCCTTATTGCTAAAAAAATGATGCCTTAAAATAGTATGAGAACCTTTTCCTCGTTGACTCTTCCAAAGTGTCCTTTTTTGCAAAATTTTTGGCAGTCTTTCAAAGAAGACCACATTTCTCATGCTAACTTTGACATATTTTGAGGATGTTATCGAAATACTAAGGCAGCAATGCACCAAAGTAAACTTTGGCTGGCCAGAAAGGATTAACAGTACGTATACTGATCCTATAATTAGAACAGAGTGATGGGGTCTGTAAAGGAAAGACTTCACATTGGTTGTGAAGCAGCAGAACATACTCTCTTGTTGTTCAGCCTAGGTGGCAAGCAGCTAGTGCTGGGCAACACGCACCTGAAAGAAACTGTCCATGACCTCTATCAGTGGTTGATATACTTTATATGAGATCATTGTTAATGAAAGCATTCATATTGCGGATGGAAATATGTTCTAGCAGCACCCAGGGTTTAACAGATAAAGACAAGAAAAGAAAAGAAACTCAAAGTGCATCATCATGCTGCAGAATTAGATATACACAGTCGAATCTCTCAGTGGAAGACATGCATGCTAAAGAGGAAAGGGACCTTCCAAAAGAAAGATTCTGGCTTTGCCTGTCCAAAACAAAAAAAAGCTCACGAGATAAGACAGACGAGAGAAAAGATGCAGATATAGTTTCTAAGCCCGGTGCTCGCTTTTATTTCCGAATACCCTTTTTAATACATTTCCGATAGAGGTCATACAGTCATATACTCGATGACGGTTGCTGTAAATGTAACTTGATATAAATACTGTAGCTACTGATACTAACCAAGCCAACTAACCTTATGCAACCTGTTCAATCCATTTTCATTGTTGGTATTTCTTGCTGCATGCTGATAATTATAATAAGACTCTATATTAACACTCTACATTCTATAATTGTCACTAGATGTAATCTTTCTTAAAGCCCATGTGTACACACAGCCTAGATCATAGTCTTTACAATAGTAGTGAGAAACGTAACATTCCCCCATGAGCAAGTACGAGTTCAGTGCTTGGTATTTCCATTTTCATTCCAGCATTAGTACTCCCTTGTAGTTAGTGTATATTGCTGTTTGTTTTCCTACAGGATCGGCCAGTCGGAGTGAATGTGTTTACTTGGGTAAGCTTGTCTCCGTTACTTTACCTCTCTAGTACAACCCCTGGAACGATGGAGTAGAGTAGACGCTCGGAGGGAAATTAGGAGAAATGAGACCAGAGGGGAGCAGTTAAACTGGGATGGAGTTGAAGAAGGAAACTCTTGTCTATTACAACATCACAGTTTTACCTTGGGTTGTATGAACATTTGTCCACTTTATTAGGTTCATCCCAATCTGAACTATGGTTAAATTTAATTACTGACAATTCTTACAAATGAGCAAATTGCAAGGACTTTGAAGTTCATCGTCAAATAGACTCAATATTACACAAGATTACAAGCACACACACACACACACACACACAGTGTGCAGTAGGTCTATGTTAATGATTTTTAAATACTTAATAGCATGAGGAGCACAAATTCGACTATTTAGACATTTACATTATTTCAAAGTAACTTATTAATCACCTTCAACATGTACTTATTTCGACAAAGTCCACCATCAAACTATAGTGAAGATTTTTTTTTTCAGAAATGTACCTTTACCTGACTCTGGACATACTCACAAGGGTTTTTTAAAGCCCTCATAGACTTAAAGTTGGGTTGCATCCCACACACATAAGAATAAATTTCAAATATTATCTGCTCGTGAACACATTTTACAGGATCAAAAAAAAAAAAAGAACACAATCACCCTACTACATGTAAATTGTACATATTCAGATAATCTTGGAAGCAGAAGCTACACACCATCAACATCTGTCACCTGCACACACAACCACATTCATGTCTACATTTCTTTGAGCTTTTGAGTTTCAAATTTCTTTTTCTCACAGGTTTTTATGTGTTTGCTATCATCTACCGCGGGTCCAGGAAGGAGCTGCGAATACAGCCGGGTCCGATCTCTCGCAAATATCATCTAGGCCTACGACTGTTGCACTAATCATATCTACAAGCAGTTCAAGAAGTGAAAATATCATCCATAAACTGCACCTTATATCACCAGATATGACTGAGGATTGTCCCCTCGGTCGCTCCGGGAGCAAATCTGGGGTAAATTACTCTGAAAAATGTGTAATCTGAGTGAGGAATAAAGGGAAACACACACACACACACACACACACACACACACACACACACACACACACACATATGTGCACAAGACACACATACAATGCAAGTGTTGTCAAAACCGAGCTGTGATGGGCTTTGGTAAATGGTTACCATGGTGAAAATTAGCAAGCCAAACCACCTGCGTTGATTACCCTTTCAGAGATATGGGGATACAAATAGCAGTAGTTAATCTTGTTTAGGGCACACAAATTCATTGTGACAGCTCGGCTGCTTCAACCCCGCAGACTATCGCAGTGTAAATTGAACAGACTGATTGTAAGAGAGAGGAGGAAGAGAAGAGAAGGCAACTACTATTAACAACAAAGGAAAAGGCAAGAAATAGTTTTGGGGGTGTAGTTTGGGCTGAATTTAAATTGTTTGCCGGAGTCTGAGCATCATTTTTTAACTTAACTTTTTAGATTAGAAAATAGAAAACGTGGGTATTTGTATGCGAATATGACTCGGCCAAAACCGTGGCAGTGTATTGGGAGTTGCTCCGGGTGAAATATAGGCCCCACCATTTTTCATAATTAGCTAATAAACATGCAGGGAGATATTGGACCCATTAAAAACGCCGCAGCCCAAGAGCTCATGCAGGCAAGCAGGCGGGCGTGCACACGCACACGCACACGCACGCACACACACACACACACACACACACACACACACACACACACAGGCAGATTGGCATACAGTCGGACGGTGGCTTCAATGCAGTTGCAGGAACGTATGTAGAAAACTGTGTACGTTAGAGTAAGGGGAAGCAGATCAGCGGCATTGTTTGGCAGTAAAGTGGATACTTAATCATGAATGTAGCAAGGACGTGGAGCCTCTTAAAAGTGAGCATATATGACCCGCAGAGGCAGAGGGACTCAAACAAAACAAATACACAAAGGCCCTGCAACTATTATGAGTTAAAAGAAAAGACGCTCTGCTACACATGTGAAAAACCCAACACTCACTATTGCCAGTTTATGTTTCCTGCGTAATGAATCAACTAATCAATAAACAATCCCGTCGTACACAGACGGCGAGAACAAACGGCAAATGTTTTCTTTTCCTTTTTTTTGTGATGGCTCAGAGTGAGTATGGCTTGGATGACTTTGCTGCAAACACAAGACAGAGGAGCTCTTCTTGTGCAGGGTGTTTGCTGAGGAAAATTCCACCAGCCATTACAGTAAAGCCTTGCAGCTCCAATTATGTTATGTCTACCTTAAATATGTTTTCTCCAGCAATTTCCCATTGTATCTCAGCTATTGTTTGGATTGGGCTGCATCTGTGTATGTTTCTTCCCCTTTGACTGCAGAAACACAAATTGATTTTTGAACTTTGTAATTTTCTGTAATCTCCCCCTCTTCAATTGTTTGCTCCTTTAATGCAGAGATGTGGTTGTGCTCAACTCCGGAACAGCTTTTTGGACATTTTTCATTTATATTGCCCTCCCAGTTTGTGAATGGCTCTTTCTTGTTTTTTTTAAATAGTTTATTTTAAAAACTGACCCAAACACCTGCCACACACCCACAAACATAAACTAGTTGGGATTTAAGATTGTTGATGATACATTAAATCATTAATTTTACATCTTGGCCCTATTTAGGTCTCGGGATTAAAATAAGACCAGATATTATTGACAGTACATACAAGTATATATCATAAATATAATATAATACAAAGAACTCAGCTCTTGCACATGCATGCATACTGTTAAGCGTGTGGGCTACATACATATATACAGTAGGCTACATGTGTAACAATGGTGTGCCGTCGGGACAAGCAGGGCAAGGAGTGCTTCACTAGTTAAAGCTAAAAATAGACAAAAAATAAACCGGTGCAGGAGTGGAAACTCCCCTTAAAGAATTTGTAGATACTGCACTTACAGACACATCAGTGAATAACATGGGAATTTGCGTAAGTGTGAGTGGTGAAAGTGTGTGTGTCAGTATGTACAGTATGTATTGTGCCAGTGAGGTGCCACTACCTGCCAGTGCCACTAGGGGGATCCTGGCCTCTCTTCACCTTGTAGAAGTCTGATGAAAGAATGGTGCCTTCCTGTCACATACCTACTTAACCACACACACATAGAGTACTGTACATATGGTATGTATATTTATGCACACGCACACACGCACACACACACACACACAGGCTATACAGTACATTCAATGCCAACATTCAGTGCCCACGCAGACAGTAGTGAGCCCTTTATGAAGTAAGAGTGACTGATGTGAAGCACAGTCTTAACCAAGTGTTTTAGTTTCCTTTCATTGGCCACTCAGGGCCAATGCCCGTCTGTAACAGTCTAACCATAAATACATTCTGAGAACCTTTTTTGGCACAACCTTGGGCTGAGTCTTTCCTTAGCCTCCAAAATGTATCAGTTAGCAGAGTTTTGTTAACAACTGTAAAAAAAATACATTTCATTGTATGTAAACTAGATTAACATAACACAAACAGATTACATGCCACCAAAAATGGTTTAGGATTGAATAAAGTGTTCTTAAAGGATTGTTAATTTCTCCGGGTGTGTGCACGTTTGCAACCTTATCCTCAGGAGACCGGGGTTCTACTTGGTACATATAATTTTTCCTTGCTGACAGAATTGTGTCATCAGTATAATCATCCTTGGCCTTTTATCCCCCCACCAGCTTCATATCAGAGCTTCATCCTTTCCTTCCTCCCCCCAAATGGAGAAACTCTCCAAGCCTGCTCCAAACCAATGCACCAACTGACAAGATGCACGTTTTAAAACCACCAATCATCAATGTTGCTGCAGCAAATTAAATGCATTTGCGACTACTCTGACTCGGTGGGGAAAAAAAATATATAGAAACTATTTTCTTGCCAGGATTGCATCTTCCTGCCTTGTTTCTGGCAGCGCGTCCATATTAAATGTTCCTCTCAAATGTATCCTGCTAATGTTTTTTGATCAGTATCCACACTTGGCTCTCAGAATTTCCACTGAATGGGAATCGATAGAATATGAACGTCGTTTACAGCGAGCATTGTAGAGGACACACTCTTCCAATTTCTGCTGCTTATATGAATGGGAAAAAAGTCAATTGACCCCTCTTTTATTTTCACTCAATGTCCTCTGGCATTTTATGTACTGACATTAGATGTTCAGAAATGCGACATTAGTACAATGAGTGAAAGATGAACACAAGTGGGATCATCAAGCGTTTTATGACATTTCACATACAGTTTGTAATGAACTACTAATAATAAAAAATGGAGATCATTGTTGACTGTGTGCTTTGAAATGAGAACATGTTACTTACAACTCTATAACACACACGAAAGTGCACCCTGGCAAACGTACACAAAGGCTTTACCTTTCATTAGCTCTGGTGGACATTTTGGAGAGACTGATGACAGTGAGGGGAGCAGGGGACTGCGAGTGATTAATCACTGTTTTAATGAGGTCCGAGATCAAAATGACTAAAGCGATGTTTAGCTCACTCGCACTTCTCTGACCTCATTTTCACCTCGAAGGACGTCAAGTACTCTGGTTAGAGCCGGGCTGGGGAACCTCCAGGATGTACGCAGGCCAACGAGACAATTCGATCTGGCCCGTGAGACAAATCCTTAATACAACAGAGCAACTCAGAAATACAACAACAAAAAAAGATAAAAGAATATAACATAAAATAGTGGTGTCCCTCAGGACGGTCCCTTCTGGCTGTGTTCCTGTCAGGTCATAGTCGGGGTGAGGGAAACGCACGCACACACACACACACACACACACACACACACACACATCTGTTAGGTGTCATCACTGACAAGAATCAAGGCTACTCTCGGAAGAAGTAGAGGCAGAATGTCACACTTTCCAAGAGTAGTGGACAAACAATTACGGCAACTCAGTGTGTTTAGTTTGTGGGGACACGCTCATGCGATAAAACGGGGCAATATTTAGCGGGCACATCAGTGAGCTAATAGCTAAGAAGCTGAATTCTCATTCGGGAGAACTTGTGATGGAGTGTGGAGGGTTTTGTGGCATCTAGTGGTGAAGTGCTACATCGCAACCAATTGAATACCCCGTTGCCTCACCCTGCCCCTTCCAAGGAGAACCTACGGCGGCCTTGAGGTGATGTAAAATTGCCAACGGCCCTCTCTAAAGACGTGTTTGGTTAGTCCTTCCTGAACTCCTGTCGAAATATGACAACAAGTGCAACATGGCGAAAGAGGACCTGCTCCTTATGGAGATATAAAGTGCTCATTCTAAGGAAACTACAAGAGGAAGCATGTGTATGAATTATATATACATGTTTCCTGCACAGATTGGACCTTTAAGTTCATATGTGGTAGGTATAGTGTTTGCAAAAATTCCCTATGGGAAGTTCTGCAGTGTCTGTACAATGTTTAACATTATCAAATTAGATAGTCATTGTGATGAGGTAGTTGATAACTAAAGCTCATGTACTGAACATTGGAAATATATTAAAAAAACTATGTTTAGACGGATAATGCTTCAAAAAAACATTTATTATGTTTGTTGTTTTTTTTGCTTAAGCCTCAAACCTCACTAACACGGGTACTGTAATGAGTGAAGGGGAAGAGAGAGAGCAGATCTTCTCTCTGTGTGGATCCGCTTTGTCCCGTCTTTACCCCCAAATCTCAGGTGGCCAAATCAAGCTCTGCGCCTCTGATGTGTAACTGACTGCGGGCCTCCACACTCTGCCGTGTGTGTGTGTGTGTGTGTGTGTGTGTGTGTGTGTGCGTGCGTGCGTGCGTGCGTGCGTGCGTGCGTGCGTGCGAGAGAGTATGTGTGTGTGCTGTAGGTCTTCCAGCTTTCTCCCCCAGAGGGAGCAGCATTAAGGAAAGGATAACAGCCGTCCATCCGATCCGTTTCCCATGACAGCAAGGATCAAACCAAGAGTCAGGTGACTGAATCTATCATCTACAATCAGGTTTGCAACTGTATTTCGTTTAATTTAAGAGCATCCGTGGTCCAGATCCTGGGACTATATTCTCTATCAAATGATGTCGTATGTCTTTCTCACATTTTTTTAGATGAATCCTTTCTTGGCTTTGACTACTTCTACTGCACATTTCCTATACGCTCGCTCCGCAGGTTGTGTATAGGGCCCCGTATCCTCCACAAGGGCACTGCCTTCCCCTCGTTTCAAAGCACGGTTTCAGTGTTAACCACACTGATGAGAGGATGAAGGAGAACTAATCTTCAGGTCACCAGAAAAATAAGATCAAATAAAAAGATCATGAAAGTCAGCAAAGGGCAGCAATCAGGCGACCTTGTTCTCTCCTCTCCACGTTTGATGTCTGCAAATAAAAAGTGATGTGAAGTTGATGTGCATCTGGCCGACCCAGCTGAGTGTGTCCGACGATCTAAAACCCAAAACACCGTACGACCCGGGGTTGTCTCTTAGTCTGCCTATGTGTTCTATACCTGCGAGCCACTTCCAGGGCTGCTCTGTGTACTTTGTGCAATTACAAAAGTGAGAGTGAAATACAACTATTTATCACTTTTGATCGACTGCAGTTCAGAGAAGAGGACCATGTTGTGCATGAAAACACCCAAATGCACCTGCATGAAAAGAAACTCACAATTTCAGGCAGCATTCTCTAATAAGGGGACCAGTCCAGACTGTGTGTGTGTGTGTGTGTGTGTGTGTGTGTGTGTGTGTTGCCTCCTACTCTTTAGCGAGACAATGATTATAGTCCTCAGTCAAGGTTTAGTTACAGCTCTAGACTAATGGAAGATGGAAACAAATGGATTGACATTGCCCCTTAAATATTGAATTTAAAATGGTGATTAGTTGGGCTTACTGGGCCACATGGATGCAACACTCAGTAAATAATAAACATTATGCATTCAGCCGAGCCATAGTATAAATAATGTTTTATATTTGAAAAGGTATTAAGGAGAATATGGGAGAGGCATTTTAAAATGCCCAGATGCAGCTGATAAAATTAATTATAAAGATGCAGCCACAGCCTAAAGGCTTATGTTCACATCGGATATCCAATGCTAATTGTACAATATTGGGAGGGATGGACTAATTGCCAAGCAGCGGATCAAAAGCTCAGTTTTAAATTTAAGTATTTTCTACAATGTCTTATTTATGTTTAAGTTAATATTCACACGAGATACACTGAAAATATTCTATTAAATAAATGTTGTTTATTCATACCTCAGTCTGTTCAGTATAAGTCGACTTATTCTTACACTGACTGATGGAACAAACCTTCGTTGTAGCTCTGGGCTGTCGGGTGTGACTGGGTGGCGAAGGCAAAGGGTTTCACATGGCTCAAGGGTCAGGTCGGAGGGCCCCTGAGCAGAATTTTGCCGCAGGGTGATCTCTGCTAATACATCCAATACGTTTGACTAGTTGACTGGCATATTAGTTATACTGAAATTATTATAATGTCTTTCTTGTATCTCTACCGTGGTCCGAGTTACACATAAATGTGTGTTTTGTACGCTTTGTATTGCAGACTTAGGAACAAGTTACAACACAGATTCTAAATTGTACATTGAGCTACAACATGCACCATCTTCACATTCAGCTCAAGGGATGAATACTTAATATTGGAAAATAATTCCTTGCTTTATGAACACTTAAAATGTCAGGGCAACAATTGCAGAAATTACAGCTGTGCTAAAAGCAAAGGTGTTCCTTCACTGGCATGATTAAACTGATGCGTATTGAGACATTAAGACCCCGTTAGCAATGCGTAAACTTGTTCTACTGGCAAATTAATATACCACTCTGGCATTACCCCTGCTCCACGGGCAGATACCACTTTGACACCATTTTCACAATCTTTAATTCAGCCAAACATCTTTGAATGATCAGACATTCAAAGTACCTGACCTTCCATATAGCCCACATCTGGTACAAAGAAATCTTCTCACAAGCAGTAAAACAAGCCTCTCAACGGGATGCACAAAGGAGGCCAAGGAGCGGGAGTAAATGAAAGCTATACTGCACATCACCTTTGAGTTGAACTGTGTAAAAAATACCCAGAGAGTTTGTAACTTCAGAGCCTTTTATTTTACCAGTCTGACGTCCGCTCCCAGGCCAGACGTCTGCTTGACAAACAAAGAAGGGACAAGTGTGCAAGTGAGTGAGAGCGATTTTCACACCCTTGATCCCCCAGATACCACTGGTACAAGGGATGGGACGTGCGAGACTGGGGCCTCAGTAGTTTTCTCCACAGCAAAACCCTCTAGAGCCGGTAACCAATCAGAAAAGGCCATGCTTGCCCCCCAACCCCCAGGACGTTTGATCCTATCAGACAGTAAAGAAGACCATGTGGCAGTGACCCCGGCGAACTCTGTTGTATAGTGTGAGTGGCCACATACAGCGAGGACGCACGTTCACACATCGGATGCTCTTCACAAGGAGATGGCTAACATAGATGACAACGGTGCTATTTCCCCAATTTGTCTTCTTTTGTTCAAGGCTGCAGAACAATCTTCGGTCTTGTGAATGCCGGCGGTGGTGACGCAAAAAGGAAGACAAAGTGTCATTTCTTCACAGTTACGGACACAATCGGGCATGGGGTCGTTTTTTGGTTGAATAGCAATTACCAGCGTTTGTCAGCTATGAAAGACGTCTTGTAATCAACGCGTTTATTCTCAAAAGCAAAACAAGACAATGGTCAGAGCTGTGGCACTGAGCCCAACTTCAAACAATCATATTGAAAAAATATGTAGCAGTAACAGTGCCATTTATCTTAACAAAATACAGTATATTTTTCTTAGTATTTTAAGGGCATGTGGAGTTAAATCTTCAATCAAAGGAGTAGTTGATCATTCTTACTTTGTTTCCTAATGGCGCGTTCGCGAAGGATATTTTTTGACGAGTGGCGACGAGACACGAAATTTGCGTCATGAAATACTCAGAACTAATAAATTCCTGTGACGCAATGTCGCATCAGCCCAAAGAGATCCTCCCGACGTCTCTGTTGTTTGACTGAGAACGGGTG